>NW_026890732.1:0-10943 GCF_015708825.2 Lethenteron reissneri | reverse complement strand
CTGCTGGAAAGGCGTGTGGAAGTTTCGTGACGTTCGGACCATATTTGGCGACACTAAAATGAGCGTTTTGCCAGCTCCAGGGAATTCGGAGCGAAAGAAACGATGCTCCGTAACGCACATGAGAGCAATCCCGGCCAATTTCTACCGTTTGATGGGGTCTGTGTGTAAAAATTTTGACTTTTTTTGGTGCACGAGCAAATCTGCTGGAAAGGCGTGTGGAAGTTTCGTGACGTTCGGACGATATTTGGCGACACAAAAATTGCGATTTCCCAGCTTCAGGGAATTTGGAGCGAGAGAAACGAGGCCCCGTAACTTACATGAGAGCAATCCCGGCCAATTTCTACCGTTTGATGGGGTCTATGTGTAAAAATTTTGACTTTTTTGGTGCACGAGCAAATCTGCTGGAAAGGCGTGTGGAAGTTTCGTGACGTTCGGACCATATTTGGCGACACTAAAATGAGCGTTTTGCCAGCTCCAGGGAATTCGGAGCGAAAAACGATGCTCCGTAACGCACATGAGAGCAATCCCGGCCAATTTCTACCGTTTGATGGGGTCTGTGTGTAAAAATTTTGACTTTTTTTGGTGCACGAGAAAATCTGCTGGAAAAGCGTGTGGAAGGTTCGTGACGTTGCTACGATATTTGGCGACACAAAAATGTGCGATTTCCCAGCTTCAGGGAATTCGGAGCGAGAGAAACGAGGCCCCGTAACGCACATGAGAGCAATCCCGGCCAATTTCTACCGTTTGATGGGGTCTATGTGTAAAAATTTTGACGTTTTTTGGTGCACGAGCAAATCTGCTGGAAAAGCGTGTGGAAGGTTCGTGACGTTCCTACGATATTTGGCGACACTAAAATGAGCGATTTCCCAGCTCCAGGGAATTCGGAGCGAGAGAAACGAGGCCCCGTAACTCACATGAGAGCAATCCCGGCCAATTTCTACCGTTTGATGGGGTCTATGTGTAAAAATTTTGAAGTTTTTTGGTGCACGAGCAAATCTGCTGGAAAAGCGTGTGGAAGGTTCGTGACGTTCCTACGATATTTGGCGACACTAAAATGAGCGATTTCCCAGCTCCAGGGAATTCGGAGCGAGAGAAACGAGGCCCCGTAACGCACATGAGAGCAATCCCGGCCAATTTCTACCGTTTGATGGGGTCTATGTGTGCTGGAAAAGCGTGTGGAAGTTTCGTGACGTTCGGACGATATTTGGCGACACTATAATGAGCGTTTTGCCAGCTCCAGGGAATTCGGAGCGAGAGAAACGAGGCCCCGTAACGCACATGAGAGCAATCCCGGCCAATTTCTACCGTTTGATGGGGTCTGTGTGTAAAAATTTTGACTTTTTTTGGTGCACGAGCAAATCTGCTGGAAAGGCGTGTGGAAGTTTCGTGACGTTCGGACGATATTTGGCGACACTATAATGAGCGTTTTGCCAGCTCCAGGGAATTCGGAGCGAGAGAAACGAGGCCCCGTAACGCACATGAGAGCAATCCCGGCCAATTTCTACCGTTTGATGGGGTCTATGTGTAAAAATTTTGACTTTTTTTGGTGCACGAGCAAATCTGCTGGAAAGGCGTGTGGAAGTTTCGTGACGTTCGGACCATATTTGGCGACAATAAAATGAGCGTTTTGCCAGCTCCAGGGAATTCGGAGCGAAAGAAACGATGCTCCGTAACGCACATGAGAGCAATCCCGGCCAATTTCTACCGTTTGATGGGGTCTGTGTGTAAAAATTTTGACTTTTTTTGGTGCACGAGAAAATCTGCTGGAAAAGCGTGTGGAAGGTTCGTGACGTTCGTACGATATTTGGCGACACAAAAAATTGCGATTTCCCAGCTTCAGGGAATTCGGAGCGAGAGAAACGATGCTCCGTAACGCACATGAGAGCAATCCCGGCCAATTTCTACCGTTTGATGGGGTCTATGTGTGCTGGAAAAGCGTGTGGAAGTTTCGTGACGTTCGGACGATATTTGGCGACACTATAATGAGCGTTTTGCCAGCTCCAGGGAATTCGGAGCGAGAGAAACGAGGCCCCGTAACGCACATGAGAGCAATCCCGGCCAATTTCTACCGTTTGATGGGGTCTATGTGTAAAAATTTTGACTTTTTTTGGTACACGAGCAAATCTGCTGGAAAGGCGTGTGGAAGTTTCGTGACGTTCGGACCATATTTGGCGACACTATAATGAGCGTTTTGCCAGCTCCAGGGAATTCGGAGCGAAAGAAACGATGCTCCGTAACGCACATGAGAGCAATCCCGGCCAATTTCTACCGTTTGATGGGGTCTGTGTGTAAAAATTTTGACTTTTTTTGGTGCACGAGAAAATCTGCTGGAAAAGCGTGTGGAAGGTTCGTGACGTTCGTACGATATTTGGCGACACAAAAAATTGCGATTTCCCAGCTTCAGGGAATTCGGAGCGAGAGAAACGATGCTCCGTAACGCACATGAGAGCAATCCCGGCCAATTTCTACCGTTTGATGGGGTCTATGTGTGCTGGAAAAGCGTGTGGAAGTTTCGTGACGTTCGGACGATATTTGGCGACACTATAATGAGCGTTTTGCCAGCTCCAGGGAATTCGGAGCGAGAGAAACGAGGCCCCGTAACGCACATGAGAGCAATCCCGGCCAATTTCTACCGTTTGATGGGGTCTATGTGTGCTGGAAAAGCGTGTGGAAGTTTCGTGACGTTCGGACGATATTTGGCGACACTATAATGAGCGTTTTGCCAGCTCCAGGGAATTCGGAGCGAGAGAAACGAGGCCCCGTAACGCACATGAGAGCAATCCCGGCCAATTTCTACCGTTTTATGGGGTCTATGTGTGCTGGAAAAGCGTGTGGAAGTTTCGTGACGTTCGGACGATATTTGGCGACACTATAATGAGCGTTTTGCCAGCTCCAGGGAATTCGGAGCGAGAGAAACGAGGCCCCGTAACGCACATGAGAGCAATCCCGGCCAATTTCTACCGTTTGATGGGGTCTATGTGTAAAAATTTTGACGTTTTGTGGTGCACGAGCAAATCTGCTGGAAAAGCGTGTGGAAGGTTCGTGACGTTCGTACGATATTTGGCGACACAAAAAATTGCGATTTCCCAGCTTCAGGGACTTCGGAGCGAGAGAAACGAGGCCCCGTAACTCACATGAGAGCCATCCCGGCCAATTTCTACCGTTGATGGGGTCTGTGTGTAAAAATTTTGACTTTTTTGGTGCACGAGAAAATCTGCTGGAAAGGCGTGTGGAAGTTTCGTGACGTTCGGACGATATTTGGCGACACTATAATGAGCGATTTCCAGCTTCAGGGAATTCGAGAGCGAGAGAAACGAGGCCCGTAACTCACATGAGAGCAATCCCGGCCAATTTCTACCGGTTTGATGGGGTCTATGTGTAAAAATTTGAAGTTTTTTGGTGCACGAGCAAATCTGCTGGAAAAGCGTGTGGAAGGTTCGTGACGTTCCTACGATATTTGGCGACACTAAAATGAGCGATTTCCCAGCTCCAGGGAATTCGGAGCGAGAGAGAAACGAGGCCCCGTAACGCACATGAGAGCAATCCCGGCCAATTTCTACCGTTTGATGGGGTCTATGTGTGCTGGAAAAGCGTGTGGAAGTTTCGTGACGTTCGGACGATATTTGGCGACACTATAATGAGCGATTTCCCAGCTTCAGGGAATTCGGAGCGAGAGAAACGAGGCCCCGTAACTCACATGAGAGCAATCCCGGCCAATTTCTACCGTTTGATGGGGTCTATGTGTGCTGGAAAAGCGTGTGGAAGTTTCGTGACGTTCGGACGATATTTGGCGACACTATAATGAGCGTTTGCCAGCTCCAGGGAATTCGGAGCGAGAGAAACGAGGCCCCGTAACGCACATGAGAGCAATCCCGGCCAATTTCTACCGTTTGATGGGGTCTATGTGTGCTGGAAAAGCGTGTGGAAGTTTCGTGACGTTCGGACGATATTTGGCGACACTATAATGAGCGTTTTGCCAGCTCCAGGGAATTCGGAGCGAGAGAAACGAGGCCCCGTAACGCACATGAGAGCAATCCGGCCAATTTCTACCGTTTTATGGGGTCTATGTGTGCTGGAAAAGCGTGTGGAAGTTTCGTGACGTTCGGACGATATTTGGCGACACTATAATGAGCGTTTTGCCAGCTCCAGGGAATTCGGAGCGAGAGAAACGAGGCCCCGTAACGCACATGAGAGCAATCCCGGCCAATTTCTACCGTTTGATGGGGTCTATGTGTAAAAATTTTGACGTTTTTTGGTGCACGAGCAAATCTGCTGGAAAAGCGTGTGGAAGGTTCGTGACGTTCGTACGATATTTGGCGACACAAAAAATTGCGATTTCCCAGCTTCAGGGAATTCGGAGCGAGAGAAACGAGGCCCCGTAACTCACATGAGAGCAATCCCGGCCAATTTCTACCGTTTGATGGGGTCTGTGTGTAAAAATTTTGACTTTTTTTGGTGCACGAGAAAATCTGCTGGAAAGGCGTGTGGAAGTTTCGTGACGTTCGGACGATATTTGGCGACACTATAATGAGCGATTTCCAGCTTCAGGGATTCGGAGCGAGAGAAACGAGGCCCCGTAACTCACATGAGAGCAATCCCGGCCAATTTCTACCGTTTGATGGGGTCTGTGTGTAAAAATTTTGACTTTTTTTGGTGCACGAGCAAATCTGCTGGAAAGGCGTGTGGAAGTTTCGTGACGTTCGGACGATATTTGGCGACACTATAATGAGCGTTTTGCCAGCTCCAGGGAATTCGGAGCGAGAGAAACGAGGCCCCGTAACGCACATGAGAGCAATCCCGGCCAATTTCTACCGTTTGATGGGGTCTATGTTGTAAAAATTTTGACTTTTTTTTGGTG
Organism: Lethenteron reissneri; assembly: GCF_015708825.2. Classification (NCBI taxonomy): domain Eukaryota; kingdom Metazoa; phylum Chordata; class Hyperoartia; order Petromyzontiformes; family Petromyzontidae; genus Lethenteron; species Lethenteron reissneri. The sequence goes on along the minus strand of NW_026890732.1, from coordinate 6,085 downwards.
CACGAGCAAATCTGCTGGAAAGGCGTGTGGAAGTTTCGTGACGTTCGGACCATATTTGGCGACAATAAAATGAGCGTTTTGCCAGCTCAGGGAATTCGGAGCGAAAAGAGAAACGATGCTCCGTAACGCACATGAGAGCAATCCCGGCCAATTTCTACCGTTTGATGGGGTTCTGTGTTGTAAAAATTTTGACTTTTTTTGGTGCACGAGAAATCTGCTGGAAAAGCGTGTGGAAGGTTCGTGACGTTCGTACGATATTGGCGACACAAAAATTGCGAGTTCCCAGCTTCAGGGAATTCGGAGCGAGAGAAACGATGCTCCGTAACGCACATGAGAGCCATCCCGGCCAATTTCTACCGTTTGATGGGGTCTATGTGTGCTGGAAAAGCGTGTGGAAGTTTCGTGACGTTCGGACGATATTTGGCGACACTATAATGAGCGTTTTGCCAGCTCCAGGGAATTCGGAGCGAGAGAAACGAGGCCCCGTAACGCACATGAGAGCAATCCCGGCCAATTTCTACCGTTTGATGGGGTCTATGTGTAAAAATTTTGACTTTTTTTGGTACCGAGCAAATCTGCTGGAAAGGCGTGTGGAAGTTCGTGACGTTCGGACCATATTTGGCGACACTATAATGAGCGTTTTGCCAGCTCCAGGGAATTCGGAGCGAGAGAAACGAGGCCCCGTAACGCACATGAGAGCATCCCGGCCAATTTCTACCGTTTGATGGGGGTCTATGTGTGCTGGAAAGCGTGTGGAAGTTTCGTGACGTTCCCGACGCTATTTGGCGACACTATAATGAGCGATTTCCCAGCTTCAGGGAATTCGGAGCGAGAGAAACGAGGCCCCGTACTCACATGAGAGCAATCCGGCCAATTTCTACCGTTTGATGGGGTCTATGTGGTAAAAATTTTTGAAGTTTTTTGGTGCACGAGCACACTCTGCTGGAAAAGCGCGTTGTGGAAGGTTCGTGACGTTCCTACGATATTTGGCGACACTAAATGCGCGATTTCCCAGCTCCAGGGATTCGGAGCGAGAGAAACGAGGGCCCCGTTAACGCACATGAGAGCAATCCCGGCCAATTTCTACCGTTTGATGGGGTCTAGTGTGCTGGAAACGCGTGTGAAGTTTCGTGACGTTCGGACGATATTTGGCGACACTATAATGAGCGATTTCCCAGCTTCAGGGAATTCGGAGCGAGGAGAAACGAGGCCCCGTAACTCACATGAGAGCAATCCCGGCCAATTTCTACCGTTTGATGGGGTCTATGTGTAAAAATTTTGAAGTTTTTTGGTGCACGAGCAAATCTGCTGGAAAAGCGTGTGGAAGGTTCGTGACGTTCCTACGATATTTGGCGACACTAAAATGAGCGATTTCCCAGCTCCAGGGAATTCGGAGCGAGAGAAACGAGGCCCCGTAACGCACATGAGAGCAATCCCGGCAATTTCTACCGTTTGATGGGGTCTATGTGTGCTGGAAAAGCGTGTGGAAGTTTCGTGACGTTCGGACGATATTTGGCGACACTATAATGAGCGTTTTGCCAGCTCCAGGGAATTCGGAGCGAGAGAAACGAGGCCCCGTAACGCACATGAGAGCAATCCCGGCCAATTTCTACCGTTTGATGGGGTCTATGTGTGCTGGAAAAGCGTGTGGAAGTTTCGTGACGTTCGGACGATATTTGGCGACACTATAATGAGCGTTTTGCCAGCTCCAGGGAATTCGGAGCGAGAGAAACGAGGCCCCGTAACGCACATGAGAGCAATCCCGGCCAATTTCTACCGTTTTATGGGGTCTATGTGTGCTGGAAAAGCGTGTGGAAGTTTCGTGACGTTCGGACGATATTTGGCGACACTATAATGAGCGTTTTGCCAGCTCCAGGGAATTCGGAGCGAGAGAAACGAGGCCCCGTAACGCACATGAGAGCAATCCCGGCCAATTTCTACCGTTTGATGGGGTCTATGTGTAAAATTTTGACGTTTTTTGGTGCACGAGCAAATCTGCTGGAAAAGCGTGTGGAAGGTTCGTGACGTTCGTACGATATTTGGCGACACAAAAAATTGCGATTTCCCAGCTTCAGGGAATTCGGAGCGAGAGAAACGAGGCCCCGTAACTCACATGAGAGCAATCCCGGCCAATTTCTACCGTTTGATGGGGTCTGTGTGTAAAAATTTTGACTTTTTTTGGTGCACGAGAAAATCTGCTGGAAAGGCGTGTGGAAGTTTCGTGACGTTCGGACGATATTTGGCGACACTATAATGAGCGATTTCCCAGCTTCAGGGAATTCGGAGCGAGAGAAACGAGGCCCCGTAACTCACATGAGAGCAATCCCGGCCAATTTCTACCGTTTGATGGGGTCTGTGTGTAAAAATTTTGACTTTTTTTGGTGCACGAGCAAATCTGCTGGAAAGGCGTGTGGAAGTTTCGTGACGTTCGGACGATATTTGGCGACACTATAATGAGCGTTTTGCCAGCTCCAGGGAATTCGGAGCGAGAGAAACGAGGCCCCGTAACGCACATGAGAGCAATCCCGGCCAATTTCTACCGTTTGATGGGGTCTATGTGTAAAAATTTTGACTTTTTTTGGTGCACGAGCAAATCTGCTGGAAAGGCGTGTGGAAGTTTCGTGACGTTCGGACCATATTTGGCGACAATAAAATGAGCGTTTTGCCAGCTCCAGGGAATTCGGAGCGAAAGAAACGATGCTCCGTAACGCACATGAGAGCAATCCCGGCCAATTTCTACCGTTTGATGGGGTCTGTGTGTAAAAATTTTGACTTTTTTTGGTGCACGAGAAAATCTGCTGGAAAAGCGTGTGGAAGGTTCGTGACGTTCGTACGATATTTGGCGACACAAAAAATTGCGATTTCCCAGCTTAGGGAATTCGGAGCGAGAGAAACGATGCTCCGTAACGCACATGAGAGCAATCCCGGCCAATTTCTACCGTTTGATGGGGTCTATGTGTGCTGGAAAAGCGTGTGGAAGTTTCGTGACGTTCGGACGATATTTGGCGACACTATAATGAGCGTTTTGCCAGCTCCAGGGAATTCGGAGCGAGAGAAACGAGGCCCCGTAACGCACATGAGAGCAATCCCGGCCAATTTCTACCGTTTGATGGGGTCTATGTGTAAAATTTTGACTTTTTTTGGTACACGAGCAAATCTGCTGGAAAGGCGTGTGGAAGTTTCGTGACGTTCGGACCATATTTGGCGACACTAAAAATAGCGTTTTGCCAGCTCCAGGGAATTCGGAGCGAAAGAAACGATGCTCCGTAACGCACATGAGAGCAATCCCGGCCAATTTCTACCGTTTGATGGGGTCTGTGTGTAAAAATTTTGACTTTTTTTGGTGCACGAGCAAATCTGCTGGAAAGGCGTGTGGAAGTTTCGTGACGTTCGGACGATATTTGGCGACACAAAAAATTGCGATTTCCCAGCTTCAGGGAATTTGGAGCGAGAGAAACGAGGCCCCGTAACTCACATGAGAGCAATCCCGGCCAATTTCTACCGTTTGATGGGGTCTATGTGTAAAAATTTTGACTTTTTTTGGTGCACGAGCAAATCTGCTGGAAAGGCGTGTGGAAGTTTCGTGGACGTTCGGACCATATTTGGCGACACTAAAATGAGCGTTTTGCCAGCTCCAGGGAATTCGGAGCGAAAGAAACGATGCTCCGTAACGCACATGAGAGCAATCCGGCCAATTTCTACCGTTTGATGGGGTCTGTGTGTAAAATTTTGACTTTTTTTGGTGCACGAGCAAATCTGCTGGAAAGGCGTGTGGAAGTTTCGTGACGTTCGGACGATATTTGGCGACACAAAAAATTGCGATTTCCCAGCTTCAGGGAATTTGGAGCGAGAGAAACGAGGCCCCGTAACTCACATGAGAGCAATCCCGGCCAATTTCTACCGTTTGATGGGGTCTATGTGTGCTGGAAAAGCGTGTGGAAGTTTCGTGACGTTCGGACGATATTTGGCGACACTATAATGAGCGTTTTGCCAGCTCCAGGGAATTCGGAGCGAGAGAAACGAGGCCCCGTAACGCACATGAGAGCAATCCCGGCCAATTTCTACCGTTTTATGGGGTCTATGTGTGCTGGAAAAGCGTGTGGAAGTTTCGTGACGTTCGGACGATATTTGGCGACACTATAATGAGCGTTTTGCCAGCTCCAGGGAATTCGGAGCGAGAGAAACGAGGCCCCGTAACGCACATGAGAGCAATCCCGGCCAATTTCTACCGTTTGATGGGGTCTATGTGTAAAAATTTGACGTTTTTTGGTGCACGAGCAAATCTGCTGGAAAAGCGTGTGGAAGGTTCGTGACGTTCGTACGATATTTGGCGACACAAAAAATTGCGATTTCCCAGCTTCAGGGAATTCGGAGCGAGAGAAACGAGGCCCCGTAACTCACATGAGAGCAATCCCGGCCAATTTCTACCGTTTGATGGGGTCTGTGTGTAAAAATTTTGACTTTTTTTGGTGCACGAGAAAATCTGCTGGAAAGGCGTGTGGAAGTTTCGTGACGTTCGGACGATATTTGGCGACACTATAATGAGCGTTTTGCCAGCTTCAGGGAATTCGGAGCGAGAGAAACGAGGCCCCGTAACGCACATGAGAGCAATCCCGGCCAATTTCTACCGTTTGATGGGGTCTATGTGTAAAAATTTTTGACTTTTTTTGGTGCACGAGCAAATCTGCTGGAAAGGCGTGTGGAAGTTTCGTGACGTTTCGGACCATATTTGGCGACAATAAAATGAGCGTTTTGCCAGCTCCAGGGAATTCGGAGCGAAAGAAACGATGCTCCGTAACGCACATGAGAGCAATCCCGGCCAATTTCTACCGTTTGATGGGGTCTGTGTGTAAAAATTTTGACTTTTTTGGTGCACGAGAAAATCTGCTGGAAAAGCGTGTGGAAGGTTCGTGACGTTCGTACGATATTTGGCGACACAAAAAATTGCGATTTCCCAGCTTCAGGGAATTCGGAGCGAGAGAAAACGATGCTCCGTAACGCACATGAGAGCAATCCCGGCCAATTTCTACCGTTTGATGGGGTCTATGTGTGCTGGAAAAGCGTGTGGAAGTTTCGTGACGTTCGGACGATATTTGGCGACACTATAATGAGCGTTTTGCCAGCTCCAGGGAATTCGGAGCGAGAGAAACGAGGCCCCGTAACGCACATGAGAGCAATCCCGGCCAATTTCTACCGTTTGATGGGGTCTATGTGTAAAAATTTTGACTTTTTTTGTACACGAGCAAATCTGCTGGAAAGGCGTGTGGAAGTTTCGTGACGTTCGGACCATATTTGGCGACACTATAATGAGCGTTTTGCCAGCTCCAGGGAATTCGGAGCGAGAGAAACGAGGCCCCGTAACGCACATGAGAGCAATCCCGGCCAATTTCTACCGTTTGATGGGGTCTATGGTGCTGGAAAAGCGTGTGGAAGTTTCGTGACGTTCCGACGATATTTGGCGACACTATAATGAGCGATTTCCCAGCTTCAGGGAATTCGGAGCGAGAGAAACGAGGCCCCGTAACTCACATGAGAGCAATCCCGGCCATTTCTACCGTTTGATGGGGTCTATGTGTAAAAATTTTGAAGTTTTTGGTGCACGAGCAAATCTGCTGGAAAAGCGTGTGGAAGGTTCGTGACGTTCCTACGATATTTGGCGACACTAAAATGAGCGATTTCCCAGCTCCAGGGAATTCGGAGCGAGAGAAACGAGGCCCCGTAACGCACATGAGAGCAATCCCGGCCAATTTCTACCGTTTGATGGGGTCTATGTGTGCTGGAAAAGCGTGTGGAAGTTTCGTGACGTTCGGACGATATTTGGCGACACTATAATGAGCGATTTCCCAGCTTCAGGGAATTCGGAGCGAGAGAAACGAGGCCCCGTAACTCACATGAGAGCAATCCCGGCCAATTTCTACCGTTTGATGGGGTCTATGTGTAAAATTTGAAGTTTTTTGGTGCACGAGCAAATCTGCTGGAAAAGCGTGTGGAAGGTTCGTGACGTTCCTACGATATTTGGCGACACTAAAATGAGCGATTTCCCAGCTCCAGGGAATTCGGAGCGAGAGAAACGAGGCCCGTAACG
>NW_026890731.1:0-22389 GCF_015708825.2 Lethenteron reissneri | reverse complement strand
ACAGACATACACACAGATACACACACACAGATACACACACAGACACACACACACAGATACACACAGACACACACACAGATACACACACAGACACACACACAGACACACACACAGATACACACAGACACACACAGACACACAGATACATACACAGACCTTCTGCAGTGATTGGAGCTCTCTGATTGGTCAAAGCCAACGCCTTACAGCCAATCAGGTTAGGTCCTTCTTACCCACGTGATGCGGGATTTGTTTTCCCGCTAATTTTATTTGGCTCCTCCTTCTCGCCCCTCCCCGCTCTGCCTTTGAGCCAATCAGATTAGGTTTCCCCTACCCACGTGACGCCCCTCCCCGCTCCGCCTCGGAGCCAATCAGATTAGGTTCCCCCTACCCACGTGACGCCCCTCCCCGCTCCGCCTCGGAGCCAATCAGATTAGGTTCCCCCTACCCACGTGGTGCCAGCCGCCATCTTGAGAGTGGTGAGGGCGATTTTTGAGTTTTTGTTTAAATTTCGGTGTCGAAATTAACGACGATGACGACCCCACAGAGGCACGAGATCGCCTCTCGTGCGGGAAAACACGAGGTAAGCAATGTCCTCCAATGTCCAGCCCGTGATTTGCAGATGGTTTCCAGGTGCAGTGTTGAGTCTATATGGTGCAGTGTTGAGTCTATGGGCAGTGCTGAGTATATGGTGCAGTGTTGAGTCTATGGTGCAGTGTTGAGTCTATGGTGCAGTGCTGAGTCTATGGTGCAGTATTGAGTCTATGGTGCAGTGTTGAGTCTATGGGCAGTGTTGAGTCTATGGGTAGTGTTGAGTCTATGTGCAGTGTTGAGTCTATGGGCAGTGCTGAGTATATGGTGCAGTGTTGAGTCTATGTGCAGTGTTGAGTCTATGTGCAGTGTTGAGTCTAAAGTGCAGTGTTGAGTCTATAGTGCAGTGTTGAGTCTATGGGGGCAGTGTTGAGTCTATGTGCAGTGTTGAGTCTATGGGCAGTGTTGAGTCTATGGTGCAGTGTTGAGTCTATGTGCAGTGTTGAGTCTATGGTGCAGTGTTGAGTCTATGGGGCAGTGTTGAGTCTATGTGCAGTGTTGAGTCTATGGTGCAGTGTTGAGTCTATGGGGCAGTGTGTCTATGGTGCAGTGTTGAGTCTATGGGGGCAGTGTTGAGTCTATGGTGCAGTGCTGAGTCTATGGTCATTCCATTGACAAAATACAAACGCTTGAATTTGTGAATAGTTTACCTCATGAGGGGCATGAGATGTGCCAGTATTCGTTGAGATGACTGTTTTCTTTTTCAGCGAGTACTTTAATGCTTAAAATGGACATCGTGGCTGGAATAAAATTGCATCTGTGCTTTGTAGAATTGCACCTTCTATGCGTTTGCTTCTGTGACCTCGCGTAGGGGTCAAATCTACAGAGCACGCTGCAAATTATCGATCCGAGACCCGCAACAAGAGAGGAATTGCGGCAAGTTCAAGTTCATTTCAAGTTCATTATTAGGTATAGCCCTGTGAGCCATTCGGCTCTTGAATCGGGTGCAACCGCAACAAACAAGAAACAAAAACATGAAAAAAAACATCTTAAAGTGACTATGTGACTGAGTGCAAACAGAAAATCCAAGAAAAAACAGCAAAATATTGCAGAAAAAAACACCGTACACCAACGCTGTGTGCAAAAACCCCAGTGGGATGCAAGTCAAACAACAACAACAACCACAAGACAACTTAGATTAAGGCCATCAGTCTAACTCTGTACATCAACAAACAAACATGGCCAAACCAAAAAAACTTTTCGAAATCACCAATATAAAGCCATGAAAGCAATGCAACAGCAAGAAGTGGAAGACAATGATGGGGAATTTCTGATGAAGATCATTATCTGGATGATGATGGTGAAGATAAGTTAGTGGCTGGGATAAAAATACCGATTGTGTCATTTTGACTTAAAACTCTCGTGATTGCAGGAATAAAATATTCTTTGGTTCTTTCGGTAAAGTTACGTGGAAAGAAAAATAAAGTGAATAAAAGTATTAAAAAAAGCTTTAAAATATCGAATGTTGACTGTAGCCTGGTTCTTAAGCTGGGTGAGTGTACTGACAGTCTATAATGCAGACTGTATTGTAGAGTATACATTATAGACTGCCAGTACACTCACCCAGCTTAACCAGGCTACAGTCTACATTATAGACTGTCAGTACACTCACCCAGCTTAACCAGGCTACAGTCTACATTATAGACTGTCAGTACACTCACCCAGCTTAATAACCAGGCTACAGTCTACATTATAGACTGCCAGTACACTCACCCAGCTTAATAACCAGGCTACAGTCTACATTATAGACTGTCAGTACACTCACCCAGCTTAATAACCAGGCTACAGTCTACATTATTAAGCTGAGTGTACTGGCAGTCTATAATGTAGACTGCAGCCTGGTTATTAAGCTGGGTGAGTACTGACAGTCTATAATGTCGACTGTAGCCTGGTTATTAAGCTGGGTGATAGTAGGGGGTTGTTTTGCCGGACACCACCACCATTACCACCACTACTCCCTCCACTACCACCACCATTACACCACCACTTCTACCACCACCACTTCCACCATTACCACCACCACTACTACCACCACTACCATCACTACCAACAATTTGATACTCCTGATGATGATCCTGCTGTTCTGAGTGACTCACGCAGCCACCTATGGCTGCAGGGTTTGGAGGCACATGTTATGTCGTTTATTGTGAAAATTCGGTCACAGATCACTGTTACATTGCTTTTATGGCTTTATTTTGGTGATTTCGAAAAGTGTATTTGTTTGGCCATGTTGTTGGAGTACGGAGTTAAACTGATGGCCTTAATCTAAGTTGTCTAGTGGTGGGTTGTTGTTGTTTGACTTGCATCCCACTGGGATTTTTGCACACAGCGTTGGTGTACAGTGCTTTTCTGAAATATTGTGCTGTTTTTTCCTGGATTTTCTGTTTGCACTCAGTCACATATAGTCACTTTAAGATTTTCTTGTTCATGTTTTTGTCTTTTGTTTGTTGCGGTTGCACCAGATTCAAGGGCTGACAAAACAACACTCCCACTACCATCACCACTACCACCAATACCACCACTACTACTACCACGGGAGATAGGATGTTTGTGTGCTGAATGCTGGAATCTGACCCCACGTCCTCCCCCCCCCCTCTCCAGCGGCTCCCCGGATGGCCTCCCCCAGCCCTGACCCCGGCCACGGCCGCCACCGCCCCCTCCGAGAGGACTCGCTCCTCCCGTCTCGTCCGCGTAGCGCCCAAGCGCTACACGGACGACGAGTCTCACGCGGCGCCCTTCAAGGTCGCCCGCCCCGTCGACGGCGCCGCTGGCGGTGACGCCGCGGGGCCCGGGCCCACGCCGGGGCCCCCTCCTCGCCCCCCCCACCCCCCCGCCCCCCCCGCAGTCGTCGTCGTCGTCGCCCCGTGACGTTCCCGGCGGCTCCCGAGGGGGGGCGCCGCCGGGAGACTCCGCTGGTGTCCCCCCGGTCAACGCCGACGTCGACGACGCCGCTGGGAATCGCCCCGGAGCGCGGAGACGGGGCGGAGAGTCGGGGCCAGCGGGCGAGGAGGTGGTGGAGGAGGGGGTGGAGGAGGGGGTGGAAGAGGAGGAGGTGGGGAGGTGGAGGAGGTGGAGGAGGAGGCAGTGGAGGAGGCGGTGGAGGAGGTGGTAGACAAGGCGGTGGAGGAGGCGGTGGAGGAGGTGGTGAACAAGGCGGTGGAGGAGGAGGTGGTGGACAAGGCGGTGGAGGAGGTGGTGGAGGAGGTGGTGGAGGAGGCGGTGGAGGAGGTGGTGGAGAAGGCGGTGGAGGAGGTGATGGAGGAGGTGGGGAGAAGGCGGTGGAGGAGGCGGTGGATGAGGTGGAGGAGGAGGTGGAGGAGGTGGAGGAGGCAGAGAGACGCAGGGAGGCCGCTGTTCGACCGCGTGCGGAATGGGAGAGACAGATCAGCTTTTGGTGGCGGGGCCGGGGCAGGAGGGGGAGCGGAAGGGGTGGAGGAGGCGGAGCGAGAGGAGGACAGGAAGAGGTGGACGAGGTGGACGAGGTGATGGAAGAGGAGGAGGAGGTTTTGGCCGAGCGCTCGCCGCTAAGGAAGCGGCAGGAGGCGGTGGCGGTGGCGGATTGCCCGGCGGAACGGAATCCCGATCCCGCTCCGGGCTCCTCTACCTGCCGCTCTCCTCCGTCTCCTCCGATGCCGGCGGCGCCGCCGCTCACAGACAAGCAGCGCCGGGCCCTGCGTGAGGCGGCATTGCACTTGTCCTCGCTGCTGGACGAGCCGCCAGCGCCCAGCGAGAAGCGCCGGGCTCGGTGGTGCCCTGACGACACGTCGACGGCGACGACGACTGCAGCAACAATATCAGCGGCAGAGATCGTCGTCATCGCCGCTGTCCGGCTGTTTGTCGTTGTCGGAGGACACGTCGTCGTCGTCGTCGTCTTCGTGGTCAACGTCAACAACGGCTACTGCCGTGTCGCCGGAGGTGGTGGTGGTGGAGGGTGACGAGGCGAGAGGAGGGAGGGACGACGACGAGGAGGAGGAGGTGAAGGAGGTGGTGGAGGGTGACGAGGCGAAGGAGCGGAGGGACGACGACGACGACGAGGAGGTGGGGGCTACGGGGGGCGTTCGCAGGCTGGTGCTGAAGTTCCACGCCAGCCGCCTCCAGCCGAGCGTCGACAGAGGGGAGACGAGGAGGAGGAGGCGGACAACGAAGAGGAGGAGGAGGAGGAGAGGGAGATGAGGAAAAGGAGGAGGAATAGGAGGACGAGGAGGAGACTACAGAGATCACGCAGTGCAGCCGATGGCGGCGACTGCAAGTCGGGCGAAGAGGCGGAGAGGAGGAGGGTGAGGAGGAGGGTGACAAGAGGGCGGAGGAGGAGTGCCGGATTCTGAAGCAGATAGACGCCATCATGGCTGAGATACGCCAGCTGGAGAGGAAGCGCAGGGTGAGGGTGAGGAGGAAGAGATGAGGTGTAGGGTGGTGAGGAGGGTGAGGAGACTCCAGGGGTGAGGGCGTTGGGAGTGGCTCACTCGCTCACCGATGGGACTTTGTCCAGATCTTTCAAGGATTTGTGAGCTCCTCACACAATCCAAGACTTCTCCACAAATGTGGCTGTCGCCTGATGAAGCTGGTTGTAGTTACTGGCGACACGTCACGGTACTCAGAGTGTAGATGTCGTGGCGTCCTCTCACCGCCTCTCCTCACATTGCTAAGCTCCGCCTCGAGCCACGCCTCCTCGTGGAACCTTCCGGATGGTTCCCGCACACAGCAGCCACGAGCTCCACCCGTTGCCTTTGGCCCAGATGGAGCCCTTCCTTCTCATTGGATATTAGTGACCCCGCAGTGACTGTACAATTAGCCCTCGTGTTCTTAGGTTTTTTCGGTAAAGTCACGTAGGTAAAATAAAAATAAAATAAAAATCAGCTATAAGTTTATAGGTGATTTTTATTTTATTTTTATTTTACTTTTATAATTGTAATTTATTATTTGTAATAATAAAAAGTAAAATTAAATAAAAATCAGCTATAAGTTTATAGGTGATTTTTATTTTATTTTACTTTTATTAATTGTAATTTATTATTTGTAATAATAAAAAGTAAAATAAAATAAAAATCAGCTATAAGTTTATAGGCGATTTTTATTTTATTTTTATTTTACTTTATTAACTAGCTGTACTACCCGGCTTCGCCCGGGTCTTGGATACACGACGCCAGGCCGCCTTTGTCTCCCCAGTGGCGATGTTCATACGCCACAGCAGTTACTCTTTTTGAGGCTGAGTGGACCTAGGGTAGGCCCACGACCGGTTCAAATAATCGTCACCGGTGGTGGCCGTGAGCGGGAATGGAACTTGGGTGGCCGGGTTCGTAGCGCGGCGCGCTAACCACGACACTGCAATGCGTTACGCTTACACATGCGCGGGTCACATGACATATTTGACGTCACAGGTCAATTGGTGTACCAAAATATATGAATTATTGAGCTCACCCCTCCCCTAAAAAAAGTGTATTTTGAGAATGTTTGCATGGTGTACAGTCTGCAAAGTAGCCCCATGCGAAATTTGCTGTTTGTTGCATGTCGGGAAATACGGTTAACATGTTGAACAGACACACATATTGACAACTTTGGCAATTCGCAGTAAAACCCGCCGTTGCACGGGTCCTCACGTGTTGTCTGAGTTGGAGGCTTTGTATTTTGTGGTTTGCATGTGCACGCGTTGCGCTTGTGGCGGGTACATAAGTGGGGGACAGAGAAAGATGTTAAAGTGTATCGAATAATTTATTACGGAGTGTTATAAAAAGGTAAGTAAAGAGTGTGTTTAAGTGAAGTGTTTAAAGATAATTGATTACGGAAGTTTAGAAACTAATCAATGAGAACTTGTGGGTACACAATGTTTTTCGTGATACCGCCAGGTGCGTAGACAAATAAGTTTTTGGCGGATCCGACGCGAGAGCAGGCCACGTATAGTTGGCCGTGGGCAAAGCAAGGCGTTTGTAGATTGATCCCAGCAATTAGGAATGTTTGACCTTGAGATTTGTTAATGGTCATTGCATAGCCAAACGAATGGGGAATTGCGTTCGCTTGAAGGGAAATGGGACATCTTCGGCAATAATGGGGATCCGTGGCAATAGCACTTCAACCCCTTTGTGACTGCCAGTCAACACAACTGCTTCAATTAAGTTTGGAAACAAAGACTTGACACAAAGTCTTGTACCATTGCAGAGTTTTGGAGCATTGAGATTTCGCAACAAAAGTATAGGTGCGCCAACCTTCAGCGTGAGTTTGTGTTGAGGCATGCCTGGCAATTCTTGAGAGTCAAGAAATTCATTGGGAAAGCGTACTGCATCGTCATTTTCAAGTGTCTTGTTGAACGACTTGTACGTCACAGCAGGCTGTGGCAGCAACCCCAAAATATGAGCATTGATTGCATTGACATCATCGTTCCGGGGTGCCAGTATAGCTCGTGCACATAGCCAAGTGCACAAATCATCTCCCATAGGTTTGGTGGCGATATCAGGATAGACTTTGTCTTTTAAGTCGCTAGGAGACGACAACATATGACAAAAGTCGATAGGGAGTGTAATGTCATCGTTATGGATTGGCTGCATAGTCCCATTTCCAATGTGGAGTAATGTGTCGGCAAAACGTTGAGCCGACAAATCCCCACTGGTCAATAGGCGCATGTTAGTAGTCAACTTTAGCTTATCGACCTGGGTCCAAAGGCGGCTTTTCTTCAAGCACGCATGGACCTCATCCGCCATGGTTCCCCGGGTAATGATAGGCAGTGTCTGACGAAAGTCCCCTGATAAAATGACACAGACTCCTCCCATGACTTGACGGGGTTCGCGGATATCGCGTAAAGTGTCATCGAGGAGTTCTACAGCTCTTTTGTGTGCCATCGTACATTCATCCCAAACAATGACTTTGCAAGCACGTAACAATTTGGCAGTACCACTTTGGTTGGAGATATTGCAAGTGGCATCTTCACGTGTCAAATTGAGTGGTAGCTTGAATGTGGAATGAGCTGTGCGTCCCCCATCCATAAGAGTAGCAGCAATGCCAGAAGAAGCTGTTGCTAACGCAATATCTCCTTTGCACCGGACAGAGGCTAATATGGTGTTGATGAGGAACGTCTTCCCAGTGCCAGCAGGTGCGTCGAGGAAGGTGACGGAACCTTGTCCGGAGTAGATCTTCTCTATCAATGATACATATGCCGTATGTTGCGCAGGCACATTCTGCAATAGAGGCAGATTGTGGTCCACTAAATGTGAGAGAGCAATAGTATCGTAGTTCTGCTCCCGAACAATTTCAGCACAAAGGGGCACTGGAAGGTCTCGTCGAGGTGTATCCAGACCAAAGTGTTCCAACGGGCGGCCCGCCATAGACAAAGTGATGTTCTCTATCAAGATCAAAGCCTCATTAGTCATAGCATCGGACAATTTAAGTCCTTGGTCGTTGGACTCATTTTGATAGCGAAATAGAATGTCTTCAGCCATGTGATCTTTGTAAGCATCCCACAGGTCTCTCGCATTAGCTGGAGTATACGTAGTCAAAATAATAGCGAATAGATCTCGGATTTTGACGGTCCTCGACAGTCTACTGCTTCTTGCATGGCCTGGTGCAAATGATGTTCGCTTTCCAGAAGGTGCAAACCTTGGCACGCTTGTTTAAACGTATCACAAAGTTGTCCATCGACCGTTTTAATGGAGTGAAAGGATGTTGGGCCTCTGACGTTAATCAAAAGCAAGCGGAGATAATAGCATTCCGTTTGGGACATATGAACGGTATAGAGGCGACCCAATGCGTGGTCCTTGCAAACGCCAGGCCAGCCTTCCACTGGTAGGCCCTTGAGACGACGGTTCCAAGTGTAGTTCTTCCAAGTGTAATACGACGGAATGTCAGAGTACAGTAGCGTACGCGCAAACTCATCGCTTTCGCAAAGTTTGAAGAATGCAGTCAACTTAGTATTGCGACGCACTTGAAGGACTTTGTCGACGTTGCCGGCTGTAAAATACACGCGTTCACCGTTTTCTAGATGCACATCAAGATGGACAACGGCAGGAAACCGATCATGGATGGAAAAGCTGAAGATTCTCCATATAGCCTCGTTGCTGCTTATGTAGCGGCCCTGTTGAAACTGTCGAACCTCGTCCAAAATTTGCCGTGCCTCCAGTGACCTCAAACACAGCTTGGTCGCTGCCTTTGTAGACATACTTGCAAATGTATTTGATAGCCTTCACAGACTGACAAAATTCGACATTGATGTGCGCATGGAACATTTTGCACAAAATCGGCGAATATGGCACAACATATCGGTTGTCGTACGTAAATTCTTTCCCACGGATAGTCTTTTTGAATGTATGACCACCATGGTTGGAATCTCGTCTTCTGTATAAAGGATACCCTTCTTTGTCAGTTTGTGTTTCGACAATGAATTGCCTGGGGTAGCGCTTGGAACAAACGCCATTTAGCATGCACGGTGAGGAAGGATTGTCCCTTCCGCATGGACCATGAAGCAAGTTTGTAGTGACAGTTGTGTACAAAGCAGGGTCCATGTTGGAATCTGGGATCTCAGCAGTGATAATGAGATCCACTTGATTGGGGCGTATTTTTGTAGCCAACCAAACCAAGATGTGCGCATGGGGTAACCCACGTTTTTGCCATTCCACCGAATACATGTGGCAAATGGTGTCACCAAATATTTTTCCCTTCCAGATGACTTCCATCATTTTTTTAAGCTTGAGACGAAAGACCCGAGCGATCACATCGTGACGATGTGTAGGTTTTTGGTTTTGGAATAGATGACGTTGTATTTCCTCCCACTTGGGGTTGCATGTGAACGTAACAAAAAGATCAGGTCGGCCGTACTTGCGCACATACGCCATGGCATCTTGAGCGTATTTGTGCATGTGTCTCGGGCTACCAGTGAACGTAGCAGGCAAGACGACACGTCTCCCAATTTGAGTAGGATCCGCGTCTGCCTGATTCATCGCGTCACACAAATGGAAGTAAGATTCACTGCGCAATTTTGTTTGGTTGTAACGGATAAAGTCCAATCGTTCAGATTCAATTTTGGCGTACATGTCGACCACGAATTGATGGAACAATTCACGATAGTACAGCAATAGGTTCTTAGTACCGTCGCGAATCATGAGCATGTAGCAGTAGAATTGCATACATGACACCTTTTTAGCGCTTTGCCCTCCGTTTTGATATATATCAAAGTGATAACCATCATGCCCGTTCCAAAAAATCAAGGGGTACTGCAGTGGATCATACGTTGGATTAAATTCGGAAATCCGCACCAGAACACCGCTTGATTTCTCAAGCACAATGTCCCTTTTCTTTCCGTTTTCTCCACAGATGATGACTGCGACGTCGGGTGCTGTTGGTGCGTTGTAGCGCCCACGATGTTCATCCCAGGTGTTTTGTCCCCACGAATGATCAAGCGCTGGCCTGGTGTAGTCAAATTCCCAAGATGGTTTTTGAACTGCCGCACCAACTCGTTGTGGTCATTAAGCATGTCTTGAAGCATCACAACCACCTCACGGTCCTTGGACCGATCTCGTTCGTTCTGAACTGTGAAGCTCAATCGAGCATTGGTGGCGGTGTCGATACCATCGCAGAAATAAATCTGCAAGAACTGAGGATTATTATCAGCGAAAGGCAACAATGACCCTATTCTATGGTACACTTGACCCTTGACGCGAAACGTTGGCATAAAGCCCCCCTGATCCTTAACGTCTGCACCAAAGCTGGTCATCTGAAATGCAGAGTTAAAGCGCCGGATATTGTTTTGGAAATGCCGATCCAAGTCTCCATTCCCGTACAACAGTTGATTCAACGGCGAAGGGGGTTGTGGCAAAGCAGGCAATACAACCTTGCCACTTGCACAACATAGACCCTTGGGTTCTCCTGCAAACGTTAAAGCAGTGCATTGGACACACCGCTTGTCCATGAGACCAAGTTGGAGAACGCGCATATCGGCATATGGGTCGTGGGGTGAATAGACGAATGCCGCGCCAATTAGGTCTCGATAGTTTGTCGAGACCCGGACAGCTCTGCGCTGCGCATCGTCAGCGCGTGGTGTTGAGAGTTGGCGTTCATCTTCATTTTGCCGTGCCACGGCAGTTGCCTCGCGATCCACTCGGCGTCGCGCTTGACGCTCTTCGGTGCTTTCGTTAGAACGTGCGGCCGACATAACTTCCCGGTTGCGGAGGCGTCGCGCGTCGCGTTCTTCAGCGGTTTCGTTAGCACGTGCGTCCGACGTCGCCTCGCGGTCGCGGTGGCGTCGCGCCTCGCGTTTCGGGGGTTTCGTTGGCACGTGCGTAAGACATGAGCTCTCGGTTGCGTTGGCGTCGCGCCTCGCGTTCATGGTCGGTTTCCTCGGCACGTGCGTCCGACATGAGCTCTCGGTTGCGTTGGCGTCGCGCGTCGCGTTGTTCCTCGGTTTCCCGCGGCACGTGCGTCCGACGTAACCTCACGGTTGCGTAGGTGTCGCGCGTCGCGTTCTTCGGGGGTTTCGTTGGCACGTGCGTAAGACATGAGCTCTCGGTTGCGTTGGCGTCTGGCTTCAAGTTGTTTTGCAGTAGCTTGGGTGCGCAAACGCGCCTTGGCAATTGCTTTATTGTGGCGGCTTTGTTGCTAGGCTTTAGCCGTTTGCGCCGCATGTATAAACGCCGGCCGTTGACGTTTTAGCTTTTTTTGTTGTTCGGTCATAACGCGCTTTGGTGCAGGTATGGAGGGTGCTTCGTCGGTGGTTGTACGGGCTTTTTTGTTGGCTTGTTTAGTTGTCGTGGTTTGCGCTTTACGCTTTCCCTTGCTTGATGTAGACATGGATACTTTGTTTCTATGGAAGAGAAAAAAGAACTTCGAATGAAGTGCAGCAAGTTGACACGTGCGTGGAAAAGACCACCAATAGCGCTGAACGCAAAAGCGTCAACACTAAATGTCGGTTGACAGTGGGGTTGATTATCCCTACGAATGGGGAAACCCAACTGTAGTTTAGAGTAGTGTTGTAGTTCGCTAGCAATGAGGCAACACGACTGTGGTGCTCTCAAGTCGTGTTGGAGATCCCTTCCAATGGGGCCCTTCCGATGGGGCAACACGACTATGGCGGTGTGAAAATAGTGTTGCGTGGCCCCGATTTATGGGGTTCCAAACGAAACGTTGACCTGACGCCTTTCGGTATGACCAGTCTGTTTCCACCTTGCGGTGTGAACACGTCTCTGCCATTGGCCATACAATTCAAGGTGTAGGCGGTTGGCTCGGATCATTAGCTTTAGGTGAAGTCCGGTTCGCTACAGGAAACTCTAGAGTGAGGCAACACAAAAATCGCGAACGCTCGGAAAATGAGTGTGTAGCGGCTTGGGGATCCTCGAGATATCGGATTGGTACGGAAGGTAAATTGTGGGCAAAGCCATGGTACAGAAAACGCACGGTTGGCCGCACCCCCCTCGGGAGAAGTGGATATGTGGCAGGACATGAGGCAGTGAAGAATTAGGTGAGCGTTTAGTGTATTTGTAAAGCATTTTTAAGGGGAAAAAAAATGTTGCTGTCACTACCAGCGTGCAACTTGGCATTAGCCGTCTCCCCCACGAAAGGTGCGTGATTTGGGATGGTCACGCACATGAATAAAGAATAAGTATAATGCGTGAAAGTAAATTGTTTAACAGTAAATTATGAATATGCGTGGCAGCAAACTTAATAGAAAAGATTGAAAAAGATATTCTCCTATGAAAGACGCGGGGATCGATGGTGCAATAGTTTGTATGGGAAGCGCGGAGCGGCGCGGGGAAATTAATAAATAGCAAAGTTAACAAAAGACGAAAAAAAACGACATTAAAGGTGACGGATAAAAAATACTGACATGCCTATTGCCATGGCGGGGCACGGTACGTGGCTCCGGGCAAATGGCTCGCAAGCGAGCGTACACAGACGGACAGAGAATTGTGGAGTAGGACGTTTGGCTGGTAATTGAATCGAGCATAAGCGAAACGTCCTACTCTGAAATGGTATTTTTTGTGGTTTGACGCTTGAACACACCGGTGGGCTAAACCAGTGAACTATTAGTGTTTTATGAAGGGGACACTTTTGTAGTGATTGGCCGTGTGGGGTGGTGGAGGGTTACAACACATTAATAAAGAAGGCGATGTAAAGGAAATAATGTGTTTTTGAATAATGGTTGGCAAAGCGTACGTGTTACATAATGAGTGACTTGACTTATTAAGCAGGCTACAGTGTACATTATAGAGTGGCAGTACGCTCACCCAGCTGAATGACAATTAGTACAGTGAAGATGGAAAGAATCGATTTTTGGCGCGTGTGGTTGAAACATAATGGCGCGTGGGGTTTAAACATAAGGATACAGTTGTTTTTTAATCAGAAATGTTAATTGTAGTGTTTGAACGCTTGAACACAGCGGTGGCGTAAAGCAGTGAACTATGATTGTTTATCAACGGGACACTTTTGTACTGATTGTCCGTGTGGGGTGGTGGAGTGTTACAACACATTAATAAATAAGGCGATCTAAAGGCAATAACGGTGTTTATGAATAATGTTAGCGAAAGCCTACGTGTTACCAATTGACTAACTTTATTTAAGAACCAGGCTACAGTCCACATTATAGACTGGCAGTACACCCACTGTGCTTCATAAGCAGTGCACTGACCGAATGTAATAAGCAGGCTACAGTGTACGTAATATACTGGCAGTCCGCTCAGCCAGCTGAATGAGTATTTGCACAGTGACCTTAGAAAGAATATATTTTTTGCGCGTCGGGTTAAAAAGTAATTAGACAGTTGTTTTGTCATTGCTATGTAATGTAGAAAAGATTTGTTAAGAGTAAAAATGTATTTTCCTCCCGGGCAACGCTGTGTATAGCGACTTAATACGACAAAGTCGTCGCTTGACTTGGATCCACCACGGCGGCAAAACCGACATACATACACACACAGACATACACACATACACACACATACATACACACACATACACACAAACACATACACACAGACATACACATACACGCAAACACACACATACATGCACATAAACACATACACAATACACACACACATACATGCAGACACAGACAGACACATAACACACATACATACACACACATACATACACAGAAACACATACACACACATACATAGACACACACATACATACACACAAACACATGCACACACGTACATACACACATACATAGAGACACGCAGACATACACATAAAGACATAAAAAAACCCACATACATACACACACACATACACACAAACACATACATACACATACATACACACATACATAGAGACACACAGACATACACATAAACACAAACACACACACACATGACCCGGCTTTGCCGGGGACTTGGATCCACGATGCCCCGCCGCCTTTGTCTCCCCAGTGACGATGTTCACACACGACAGCAGTTACGCTTTTGAGGCTGAGTGGACCTAGGGGAGGGCCAGGTCCGTTTCAAATAATCGTCAGCGGTGGTGGGCGTGAGTTGGAATCGAACTGGGGTCGCTCAAGCAGCTTAATGACTGTTTGTACAAAGAACATATAAAGAATCGATTATAATAAGCAGGCAAGAGTCCACATTATAGACTGCCAGTACACGCACTCAGCTTCATAAGCAGGCTAGAGTGTACATGATAGAGTGGCAGTACGCTCACCGAGCTTAATAAGCAGGCTACAGTGTACATGATAGACTGGCAGTACGCTCACCCAGCTTAATGAGTATTTGTACAGTGAACATTAAAGTGATCGATTGTTGGCGCGTTGGGTTTAAAAGTAATATTAATAGCACACATTGTGGTGGGGGTGTAGTGAAGAGTAGGAAAAACTTTGATGAATTTACCTCAGAGTGGCGTGGTGGGTGTCGAGGCCTAGTAGCGTGCAAAGCCTGCGGCCTCGCCTAAAATTGTGGCTTGGAAGAGGCAGGGTACGGGTGGCGTTCCTTCCCCCCCCCTAGCGCTCCAACAATACTGTGTAATGGCTAATATTTAATTAAATACGGAGCTTATGAAAGTGGCGAAGGCGTGGCTAGCCGTTGGCAGGGGCAACCGCCGTCCAATGAAACTGCAGCCCTTGGCGAAGGCGTGGCTAGCCGTTGCCAGGTCCAATGAAAGCTGCGAAGGCGTGGCTAGCCGTTGCCAGGGGCAACCGCCGTCCAATGAAAGTGCAGTCCACACACACACACACAGACACACAGACATGAACGATTTTATATATATAGACTAGCTGTACTACCCGGCTTCGCCCGGGACTTGTATCCACCACGGCCGGCCGCCTTTGTCTCCCCAGTGGCGATGTTAATACGCCACACCAGTTACTCGTTTTGAGGCTGAGTCCCTCCCTCGCCACTCTGCCTCCCTCGCCACTCTGCCTCCCTCGCCACTCTGTAGAGGACGTGAAATTTGTATGAATTTACCTCAGAGTGGCGTGTTGGGTGTCGAGGCCTAGCACCGTGCAGAGCCTCCCGCCTTGCCTGATTTTCCCACCCGGCGAACGCTGGGTACGGGTGCCGGTCCCCCCCCCCCCCCCGCGCTATTAAAAATGGCGTCCACCCCGCGGAGAAAAGTTGCTACTCGTTGCCAGGGGCAACCGCCGTCCAATGAAAGCGGCGAAGGCGTGGCTAGCCGTTGCCAGGGGCAACCGCCGTCCAATGAAAGTGCAGTCCACACACACACACACAGACACACAGACATGAACGATTTTATATATATAGACTAGCTGTACTACCCGGCTTCGCCCGGGACTTGTATCCACCACGGCCGGCCGCCTTTGTCTCCCCAGTGGCGATGTTAATACGCCACAGCAGTTACTCGTTTGAGGCTGAGTCGACCTATGTGAGGTTCAAATAATCTTGATCGGTGGTGGCCATGAGCGGGAATCTAACTCGGTTCGCCGGGTTGGTAGCGCAGCGTAGCGTTAACCACTACACCCACCGCTCCTCACACACACAGACGCACACACACACAGACACACGCAGAAACACACAGACAGACACAGACAGACACAAAGACAGCACGCTAACCACTACACTACCGCTCCCCACACACCACACACGCAGACACACACACAGAACACACACACAGACAGACACACACACACAGACACACAGACAGCACGCTAACCACTACACTACCGCTCCCCACACACCACACACGCACACACACAGACACACACACAGACACACACACAGACACACACACACAGACACACACACACACAGACACACACACACACAGACACACACAGGCAGCACGCTAAGCACTACACTACCGTTCCTCCTACACACCACACACGCACACACACAGACACACACACACAGACACACACACACAGACACACACACACAGACACACACACACAGACACACACACACACACATAGGACACAGGCAGTACGCTAAGCACTACACTACCGTTCCCCTACACAACACACGCGCGCGCGTCCATAGGTACACATACACGCGCTTGCTGCAGACACACACATACACACACATACATAACCGCACATACACACAAACACATACACACACATGCATACACACAAACATACACATACATACAAACACACACATACATACACACAAACACATACACAATACACACACACATACATACAGACACACACATACATACACACAAACACATACAGACACATACATACACACATACATACAGACACAGAGACATACACATAAACACATACACACATAGTCATGACCCGGCTTTGCCCGGGACTTGTATCCACCACGCCCGGCCGCCTTTGTCTCCCCAGTGGCGATGTTAATACGCCACACGAGTTACTCGTTTTGAGGCTGAGTCCCCTCCTCGCCACTCTGCCTCCCTCGCCACTCTGCCTCCCTCGCCACTCTGTAGAGGACGTGAAATTTGTATGAATTTACCTCAGAGTGGCGTGTTGGGTGTCGAGGCCTAGCACCGTGCAGAGCCTCCCGCCTTGCCTGATTTTCCCACCCGGCGAACGCTGGGTACGGGTGCCGGTCCCCCCCCCCCCGCGCTATTAAAATGGCGTCCACCCTGCGGAGAAAAGTTGCTACTCGTTGCCAGGGGCAACCGCCGTCCAATGAAAGCGGCGAAGGCGTGGCTAGCCGTTGCCAGGGGCAACCGCCGTCCAATGAAAGTGCAGTCCACACACACACACACAGACACACAGACATGAACGATTTTATATATATAGATTGTAAAAAAATGTTTATTAATTAAAAAAAATTTTACCTACGTGACTTTACCGAAAAAACCTAAGAACATGAATCCTTGCAGTCACAAACGCTTCAAATCTAGAATCAATTAGCCCTCGTCGTCCCTAGACGGCGCTCTCTCATTACAGATGCAATGCCAGGCGATGCGATTGCAAGTGCCAAATCATTCTGCATTCGGATTTCAGCAAGGAGTCAGTTTGTCAGAAGTGTTTCTTCTCTCCGCCTGGAGCATCGAGAAAAATATTCCACCTTGTCCCCTTCTGATGTGGCCCATGATGTCATGTTTTTCGTTGGTCGTCGATTAACAGCGGTTTTCTTGATTCTACGTATCTTCGTAGCTCTTCAACGTTGTAGTTTTTTTCTCTCGTAAGGTCTGTATTAAGTAGATCAGGCTCATTCCGCTCTGGAGGTTGTACGCCTAACTGAAGCAGTGTCTAGTTATTGATGGCTAGACATTTATCTTCCAACAATATTGGCACCTCGTTAAAAACCTCCGGACAAAATTTCAAATGGAGCTTTGTGTTGTCTCTGCAGGCTTTTGCGACTATATCATCACTCACGGTTCCTCGATAGTTCTCCCACAGGCTGCTCGGGTTGGATGGGTTGCAGGTCGATAAGATGGCGAAAAGGCTTCTTATTTGCTCTGGAAAAGATGTTAACGCTGTTTCTGATAATGTAGTATCCCAGTTGTGATCATCTATTAAACTAAGCTTTTGGCAAGCTTCTCTATAAGTCTGACATACTTTTCGATTTAAAGCTTTCGTGACTGCAGGGATTCATCTTCTTGGTTCTTTCGGTAAAGTCATCACGTAGAAGGGAAATAATAAAATAATAAAAATAAAACGGAATTCAATAATTGTCACGACGTTTCGGCCACAACGCAAGCAGCCGTCCTCAGGTGAAGAACAGGTCTGTCGGGAAGACAGCGTCTGAATGAAACAGCACCAGGCTTGGAGCGTCTATTTAAGCTGCCGGGTTGGAGGGGGAAGAGCGCCTTGACATACGTCACCGTTTACAGTTTTTAGAGCTGCGAAAGAAGTTGGTCCTCGAACTGTGTGAAGTAGCATTCTGAGACAAGAAACATTCACCGTTGTTTGGGTGAACTGTGTAGACGTGTCCCAAGGCTTCGCTTGCAAACGCATCCTGTCCTGGAACTGGTACTCCATTTTTGCAGAAGACTTTGCTTGACGAATTCCAAGTGTAATATTGGGGAATCTCAGGATACAGCAATGTGCTCGCAGATGGTTCTTGTAGACAGAATTGAAAGAAGGCTGTCAAAGGATTTGTGTTTGGTGGTTCAGCGGCAACTAACCGGGCGTCGTCAGTTGTGAAGTCGGCTCTCTGGCCGTTCTCTAAATGAACAGTGAGGCGAACAACGGTGGGGTGGCGGTCCGTGATTAGGAAAACTGAAAATCCGCCAAACTGCTTCATTACTACTGATGCACCTTCCCAACTGGTACCGAGAAACCTCGTCACGGCTGTTTTCACTCGCGAGTCCAAAAACAGCCATGTCGCTTCCCTTGTTGACATACTTGCAAATGTATTTGATGGATTTCACCGAGTTACAGTATTTCACATTAATGTGCGCCTGACACATTTTACAAAGAAGGGGAGACTATGGAACAACCCACCTGCTCACTTCGATATCCGTGTTGCCTCTAATCTTCAGTCTTGCTTCGTATCCACCATCTGCCGGAGCTCGCCTTCTACAGCGAGGATATCCATCGTCTCCAGTTTGTGTGTCTTTAATCAATTGCCTCGAATATTTCTTGCTGCACTTTCTGACCTTCGTACATGCTGCATTGACATTAAGGTTTCCACATGGCCCATGAATCATGTTTGCGGTCACTGCTGCAAGCAGATTTGGGTCTTCCTCTGGATTTGAAAACTCGGGAGATAAAACATCGATTTGGATTGGATGCATTTTTTCTTTCAGCCAGGTTAGAATACGAGCATGTGGGAGTCCTCGTTTCTGCCACTCAATTTAGTACATCCAGCATCTTATTGTTGGTTATAGGGCGAATGCCTCCAACTGACCAGTAGCGTCCTTCACGAGCCTCCTCCACAGAGGCCGATCTTGACACTGCTGGTACCAGTCACCGGCAAGTCCACTCAGCTCCACATCTTCCTGTACCATATCTCTTCTCTAGCCCGTGCCGCGCCCATTTCGCCCCCCTCGATCCGGCCGAACAAAAGCTGTTTAGGCATGCGGTGGCTGGGCATACGGGCTACATGGCCCAGCCAACGCAATCTTGCCTGCCGGAGGAGCTCACCGATGGGACTTTATCCAGATCTTTAAGGATTTTTGAGCTCACACAATCCACCCTGGTTAAACCCAGGCAGGCCAGCCTAAATGTTTCTAACGTTTCGCAAGCGTGGAAAAGGGAGGGAATTACCATGGCCAAGAAGGCCTGAAGCTTCGTGCGGAGCGACAGACCAGGTAGCTTCCACACAGTGTTACGCAACCGATGAAAAGATAATGCTGCTTGACTGATGCGAGACCTCTGCTGTCAAACCGGATCCGGTCATGAGCACACTGCCCAGGTAAGGGAAACTCTCCACTCTGGACCGTGTACCCAAAGCAGCCATTGCAGCTGCATGAGCCATAGTCCTAAACCTCGTCCATTTCCGCTCGACATCTGGAGGAGTGGGGGACGATGGCAACCCCAGCCGCAAGCGTGATGAAATTCTCGCTTGCAACATCCATCAGCTAGCTGAGACCATGGGTGGGTATGTGGGTGGGTGGGAGAGTCATGGTGGTGATATATTAACTACTTCGCCTGGTATTCAAGAGGTTGTGGGTTCGAACCCGACCCTGATGCCTGTATATGTCCCTCCGTATTGAGAGGAGTTGGCTGCTATCAATGTGTATGTGAGGGTACACCTGGGTGGTTGAATGGTACACACCTCGTTTATAATGATTGGCTCTACCGGTCCAGGCCCATAACCAATGGGGAGAGGAGTAGTGGCATGGCCCTGACGTAATGGGAAGGTGACACGTGGAAGTAGATGATTGGCCCTGCTGGCTTTAGCCACAGCCAATGGGGGGACGAGTCAGGGGCGTGGTCCTGGGACCGTAGGATGGAATCTGGAAGATTCCAGGGAGGTGACCCAGGACTGGCTGAAAGGCACCACGTGACCCAGGATTAAAAGGGGTGGAGACCGGCAACACGTGGTCAGAACTGGAACGAAGGGAGACGCCACGCAGGAACGGGGGTCCAGAGCCTGCCACAGTCTCTCTCTCTATCCCTCCCTCTCACGCTGTCTGTCAACAGCGTGACGGAGTCAGATAGCAGAGGAGTCCGTATGATGGGAGCTGTGGAAGAAAGATATAAACAAACCTGATTACACAATTTTTCAATTTAAAGCTTTCGTGACTGCAGGGATTCATCTTCTTGGTTCTTTCAGTAAAGTCACATAGAATGGAAATAAAATAATAAAAATAAAACATAATTAAATAATTCTCACGATGTTTCGGCCACAACGCAAGCAGACTCCTGTCTACTCGACAGACCTGCTCTCCACCTGAGGACGGCTGTTTGCGTTGTGGCCGAAACGTCGTGAGAATTATTTTATTGATTTTTATTATTTTTTATTTCCATTCTACATGACTTTACCGAAATAACCAAGAAGCTGATTCCAGAAGTTGCTTTCCGCGACCTTTATTACAGTAGCATCACGGGACAAGAAGTCGCAGCTTCTCGAGACGCTGGCCTTCCTCAAGAGATGCTGCGATAACAAGGTAATACCCATCGCTTTCACACTCACATCTGAAGAACTTGCATCTTGGAATCCCTGCCTCACTTGATACAGCAAATCTGGCTGTGACGGTCCCACCTGATGACGGAGACTTGTGTTGCCTCCGAAACGTCATTTATTATTTTATTTTTTATTAATTTTAATTTCATTCTTTACCTACGTGGTGACTTTACCGAAAAAACTAAGAGTATCACAGGACTCCTAATTTTTCCACGAGATTATAACCACGGCCTCTTACCATCGAAGGGGAACCACGGTGGATAGATGGGTTCGATATCGACTCTGACGATGTCTGCTGCTGTAGATTTGGAGTGTGTGTCTCTCATCATCATCATCACGGTGGCTAGGAGATGTTAACTACCTCGCCTGGTGTACAGGAGGTCGTGGGTTCGATCTCGACCCTGACGACGCCTGCTGCTGTATATTTGAAGATTGTATCTCTCTCTCATCATCATCACGGTGGCTAGGAGATGTTAACTACCTCGCCTGGTCTACAGGAGGTCGTGGGTTCCATCTCAAGCCTGACAATGCCTGCTGCTGTATGTTTGGGGAAAAAAACTCCGTGTCACGTGGGAGCGGAGATACTGAAATTTGATTGGCTCCAAGGCGGTTATGTCAATTTTAGAAAACGCGTTACAAAAAATGACCCAAATGGTATTCCGTAGTTAAGATTATTTCCCGACTCAATCTATCAGAATCGATCCGCGTCATAATTGTCAAATCGATTCTCTCCATTCTTTGAAGCCATTAACAAACGATTCTTAGATTCGGTAATCGATTGCGCCGCACAGCGGCTGGATCGTATCGCCCTTTATCCCACACGATCGACACGTGGTGGTTTTTTGTTGATTATTTTTGATTAATTTTGAAGCTATCTACGCGATTTTACCGAAAGCTTTAAACAAACCTCTATCGTGGTTATATTTCGTTGTCTGCGTTTATTGTCGTGTTTCTTAGCTTCCCCGCCGCTTTGCCAGATGGCTTCTCACATTTAGTGGCCATTCGTCGAATGAGAAATGGACAAGAATGCAGCAGGGACGTGTCCAGCCTCCGCTGAGAGACTGCGAGACATCGATGCTGGTCAGCACGGTAGCACCTCGGTGGCTGGGAGATGTTGACTACCTCGCCCGGTCTACAGGATGTCCTGAGTTAGATCATGTCCCTAAGAGATGTTGACTACCTCGCCTGGTCTACAGGGGGTCGTGGGTTCGATACCGACCCTCACACTGCCTGCTGCTGTGTTTGTGTGTGGCTGGGAGATGTTGACTACCTCGCCTGGTCTACAGGAGGTCGTGGGTTAGATCATGTCCCTAAGAGATGTTGACTACCTCGCCTGGTCTACAGGAGGTCGTGGGTTCGATACCGACCCTCACACTGCCTGCTGCTGTGTTTGTGTGTGGCTGGGAGATGTTGACTACCTCGCCTGGTCTACAGGAGGTCGTGGGTTAGATCATGTCCCTAAGAGATGTTGACTACCTCGCCTGGTCTACAGGATGTCCTGGGTTAGATCATGTCCCTAAGAGATGTTGACTACCTCGCCTGGTCTACAGGAGGTCGTGGGTTTGATACCGACCCTGACACTGCCTGCTGCTGTATTTGTGTGTGGCTGGGAGATGTTGACTACCTCGCCTGGTCTACAGGAGGTCGTGGGTTTGATACCGACCCTGACACTGCTTGCTGCTGTGTTTGTGTGTGGCTGGGAGATGTTGACTACCTCGCCTGGTCTACAGGAGGTCGTGGGTTCGATACCGACCCTCACACTACCTGCTGCTGTGTTTGTGTGTGGCTGGGAGATGTTGACTACCTCGCCTGGTATACAGGAGGTCGTGGGTTAGATCATGTCCCTAGAGATGTTGACTACCTCGCCTGG
>NW_026890730.1:0-23184 GCF_015708825.2 Lethenteron reissneri | reverse complement strand
AGCTCCCTTTTATGCGTGA
Organism: Lethenteron reissneri; assembly: GCF_015708825.2. Taxonomy (NCBI): domain Eukaryota; kingdom Metazoa; phylum Chordata; class Hyperoartia; order Petromyzontiformes; family Petromyzontidae; genus Lethenteron; species Lethenteron reissneri. The sequence continues at coordinate 23,165 of NW_026890730.1, read as the reverse complement.
CCTCTACTATCTGTAACCCTGAAGCTGTTGGTGAAATCCTCCTCCGTAATACACTGCCGTTCTCTGTGTCGCCCACACTCGGTCACTTGTTCCGCTGTGCGCGGATGAGTCTGCCGATGGAATGGCAGCCCAAAAGGGGTGAACACCATTGAGAAAAGGGTGACCACCGTGAAGATGGAGAGATGAGATCAGTTCGTGTGTGCGGAGTCTGCAGGATGGTGAAAAATGACCGTGCCACAGAGAGGCCTTATCCAGCAGTGGATATATCGTGCTAATGAGGGTGATATTGTAATTGCTGATGGTGAGGATGCTGCTGCAGCTGCGGTTACGCTACACTTGCCACACATATGTTCAACTTCTTTCGCGCCGTACGTAGCCAACCATGCTAAATCACACGATACTACTCCGCACCGTCCTTGTATCCACGTTTGTGTGCGGATAAGAGGAGTCGCATGAAAAACTCATCCTGTCATCCTGAATTAATTTCCAGATTAAGATCAGTTCTTTTCTCAGTTAATAGGAGGCGATCTTCGCTCAACGGCAATAGCTTTACTGTGATTATGAGCGAGGTCATGGTGACTTGAAAGGGATGCCACCACATATCTCATCATCACTCCCCTCTTTCTGATGAATCACGCATGTCCTTAAAACCATCGACTTTAACTGAGTTCGCAATTGAGGCTGTTGGGAATCTGAATACTCATGCCAACAAACCTTTTCACTTGTAGTGAGCGACTTCCGAAACACTTCGTCTTATTTATTCTCACACTTTAAGCACAACATTGGGCGATACATCGATGTAACGTTCTACGCAGCTACACAAAGCCGACCCTTCTACACAACCCCATCGGTCGGCGTCCAACTACACAGCGGTCTGATGAGCGCAGCGACGGCGACGATGAGAGCCTTGCAGAAGATCGCCACGTGGCCGGACGACGAAGAGAGAAACTGATGAAGACCACAATGTAGGCCGGTGGTTGCCCCAACTTTATATTCATGATATTATTCTCTACTTTATAAGTTCCTTTCATATTGAAGCATATCAAATCGCTGTACATAAAAAAAACTACACTCACGAGTATAGATACAATTATAAGCAAAATAGAAACCTATAATATCAACGACGACTCTAGAAATTCCAATAAAATGAAGAACTAAAATAATCATTGCAGAGTAATCCAATCATACAACAAAATATATTCATACTCTTTGGTTTTTTCGGTAAAGTCAAGTAGGTAAAAAATAAAATAAATGAAAACGAAATTAAATCACAACGTTTCAGAGGCAACACAAGCTTCCGTCTTCAGGTGGGAAAGCTTTTAGAAATGCCAGCAGGCAAGGCATTAAGAGGAATCTAACATAGATTAATAATGGCATGCACCAGCCTCTCTCGGCATCAGGAAGTGACAGCAAAAGTCTTAGTCGAGCTATGTTGCGTACATGAATAAACTAGATTTTGGTAATATTACGTACATGAGAGTAAGCTCAAATCCAACATTTTTTTTTTATAAATTATGAAAACCCCCGTAAGAATGTTAATATGCATGTTGAAATTATTCCGCACCGTACATAGCCAACTGTGCTAGGGTGGGGGACGACGACAACAAACTAAACACAAAAAGCAGTTCTAAAGAAATTCGTTTTCAATCTAGATGATTTAAAAGTGCATAGCTCCAGTGGTGTCCTAATATCGGAAGGAAGAGTGTTCCAGACGGCCGCAGAAGCGCATCTGAAGGCGCGCGACGCAGTGACCGCCTTTGTTCGATCCCGAGCCAAAAACCGCTGCTGGGAGGATGACCGGAGTCCACGTGATGGTTGATGCACAACAACACACACAGAGGTGCTGCTCACAAACAGCAGAAGTCACACCCCTCCCCTCTCCCTCCACCATCCTACAATTGTGTCTTTGTATCACTGCTGCCTGAAGCGGACGGCTACACTTTCAACTCTTTTTTAAATCCTTTATATTAAGTTCGCTTGCTTGCTTACGACCGTGCAAATCTTTCGGTCGTTTTTTAACCCACTTCCCGTGATCCAATCGAGCTGACATTTTCCACACAGACTCGTTGTGCGTGACAATCAATGTTCGTGAAAAAATATTTCCAAAATTGTACACTTTTTAGGACAAAAATATTATATTTAATTACCAATTGCTTAATGGTGCCATGCAATCATCTGACCCATAGGTGGCAGCCATCTCAAGCCAGAGGACGAGAGGACTCTAGCCGCCACGCATATAAAGGATTTATGGTGAAAAACTTTGTTTTTACGGGTTATACTTGTTTAGTTGGTGGTCTCATCAATAACACGACCAGGTGTTCAGCCCTCTTCTGAGTAAGGTGGTCTAGAAGAAGGCCGAGCGCATATTGTGCTGCATGTGGTGGGCACGTGACACGCACGCAAATGTCTGAATGTGAGTCTCTTCTCTCTGCCGCGTGTGAGAGCAGCTTCTCTTTCATTCTAGATTTGAAGCTTTCGTGACTGCAAGGATTCATACTCTTAGGTTTTTTGGTAAAGTCACGTCGGTAAAAATAAATAATAAAAATAATAGAATAAAATAATAAATCACGACGTTTCGGAGGCAACACAAGTCTCCGTCATCAGGTGGGACCGTCACAGCTAGATGTATTCTATCAAGTGAGGCAAAATTCCAAGAGACAAGCTCTTAAATACAATTTCGATTTAAAGCTTTCGTGACTGCAGGGATTAATCTTATTGGTTCTTTCGAGGGGAGGGGGGGAGGAGCTTATCTGAATGTGGTAGCCAATCAATGGAACGTGTTGGGGGGTGGGCGGGGCTAAAAGAGAACAATCGACTTGGGGTTGTAACCGGTGTTGGCTGACAATCCAAATACACAAAAGCAGTACTGTTAAACACTGGGGATGTCAACAACTCGGTAAAGTAGAATAGTACCTGTCAAATAAGATGGTACAAATATGTGTTAGTTAAATCTTTTTTACATGGTTAATAACATCTTTCCAATAATTACTCAGTTTGTACCCATGATCACGGTTGAGGTTATGTCTGTGTTGGTATATGTTCTCTTTGAGCAAAGTGTGTGGCGTCAACTCAAGGCGTTTAAATGGAAACCTCCCGCAACAGTGACACCAGCTGGCAGCGTTCTACGCTTCACCCAATTCGTCCTGGGGCTCTTATCTCTCGCGACGACTGCTTTGCAGTCGTCATTCGCACGAGCAGTTAGTCTCAAGGACTCTCACCAGTGCCGGATTATCCTAGTAGCACAAGTAGCTACTACACGTGTAGTAGTAGCTACATCTGTAGTAGCTACTAAATAAGTAGCTACTATAGATGTAGTAGCTACGGGCCCCGCACTTTCAAGGGCTCCGCGCTAAATGCTTTCAAGCTATCAATTCCGGTTCAGTGATTCTGCACTTGCTGTATTACTATAGTACTATACCGCCTTCAACTTTTATGAACGACTGGGTGTTTAAGGTTAGTGATTTGTCGTATTATCTGGCTGTATAGCAAATGAAAAATACAATTACTTTAAAATGCAAGTAAAAATGCATGTATTTTCATATTTATGTGGGTTTTTTTAAAGTAGGGCCCCTTTCTAACATATGCTACAGGCCGCGCACGAGCTTAATCCGGCACTGACTCTCACATCCCAGGATCATGAGAGGTGGTTGCCGGCCTTCATCCGCCAGTGGATTGACCACCACTTGTCACAGTGATGGTGAGCCGGCCTTCACGCACTCAGCGGATATTTCGCGAGCAAGGCCGTGAATCTGGTTGGCTGCATGTGGATCTCTTTAAAAGCGTGCACTGCACACGACATATTACTTACGCAGCATTTGACCTTGGGAACTTATTTTGGAATGTAATGCATTTCGCAGCTTCCAACTGACACGACATAAATTACTGTTGATATTGGAGACTGTCCATTGTAAACCGAGGAATTAAACTTGCCATCTGGTAAACCAGAAAATCCAACCACAGCTGCGCCGCAGTGGCAGTACAACCCTACTTTCAATACACTGCTGGATGAAGGTCTCCACATCATACCTGTCAACCCATATGGTTTAACCGTATTACAGGGAAATTGAGTTTTCAGGTACATACGGAGTACAGCCGTTTCAATACGGGAAATTGTATTATTATTAATTTTTGTGTTTCCCCCTTGTGATGTAATTAAGTAGAACGTGTTTTTATTCTTTATTATTTTTATTATTTTATTATTTCCCTTCTACGTGACTTTACCGAAAGAACCAAGAATATAATCCCTGCAGTCACGAAAGCTTTAAATGTAAATTTAGAACGTGTTTATATTTATTTAAAGTTGCGCATTTTGATGTGACGTCACATTTCTCAAATCCCCCCACCTCTTCTTGTTTCTTTCGGTAAAGTCACGTAGAAGGGAAGTAAAAAATAATAAAATAAAACATAATAAAACAATTCTCACGACGTTTCGGCTACAACGCAAGCAGCCGTCTTCAGGTGAAGAAATTTTCTTCACCTGAAGACGGCTGCTTGCGTTGTAGCCGAAACGTCGTGAGAATTGTTTTATTATGTTTTATTTTTATTATTTTATTACTTCCCTTCTACGTGACTTTACCGAAAGAAACAAGAAGATGAATCCCTGCAGTCACGAAAGCTTTAAATCGAAATCCCCCCCACCTCGTCACACATCGTCACAAATGTCTGACCCCCCCCCCAGGTGCGTGACGTCATTTATGGACGGCCCCTAAGGGGTTGACAGGTATGCCACATTGCTCCGTGGGGGGTCATGGTGGCTGTTTGACCATACTTCATAACGCTGGTCGATGCGGCTTGGTGAAGGTGTGAAGCATAAAGGTGGTACAGTACAACAGTAGGTTCTGCTCCCCTGCCCATAATGTAGTCCCCAGGCTATCACACAGTGGCGGCTCCTGCAAAATCTCTCAGGGGGGGCAAATGTCTGGATGATTGATAAGGATAAGGTTCACCCATGCAATGGATAAATTAACAGCTTAAGCATGTAAAGGCAACTTCACTTCTTTAATATTAATGAAAAATAAAGTGACTCTTACAATACATCTTGTTTGTTTCTATACTCACTATTAAAACAAACCACTCAAGTTTCTTTTATTAAAGATTCCACTAGGTGGCGACAAATTATATTGTTGGATGAAACGTGCTTACGTATGATGACGTAAGCACGTATGATGACGTAAGCACGTTAGGGCGAGCCCTCCCGGAAGCCATAGAGAATGCATTGCAGCGCCCCCGTTCGAAAAAAAACATCTTTGAATGTAAGTCTATGGGACCACTCGGGGCGATTCTCAGCTGGAGGGAAATCGCCCAAAAAGAGGCGGTACTCCACAGAACGTGACATGACGCTGATTGGACTATATCCAGAGGCACAGTGACAGCTAGCGTGACTCTGTGGTTGAATGACATTGGTGGTGCGTCGCCCAATCGCCATAATGAAGAAACCGCCCCTGCTATCACACCTATAGTAATAGTAATATTAGTGCTATCACACCTGTTGTGCATGGTGGCCACCCATTCAAGCACAATTCAGGCTAGAACTTTGCTTAGCTTCCAAGAACTGAAGAAATCGGACGTATTCAAAGTGATTTGTATGATTATATATTTACGAAAAGGGGAAACGCATTCATAATGACAGTAGTTGTTTGATCGTCATTTAAATGCAGCCAATTAAATTAAAAGGTATTTTAACGCTCTGATAAAGTGGAAAATTCCCATGGTGAATGCAGACCATGAAGTAACAACATGATAACACGAGGTATGCTATGCTATGTACTGAAATAGTATATTACTGGAAATTACCGCATTGATTACACGAAGCATCGACAATACTTTGTATATTTTAATTAATTCATGTCATACGATTAACACATGGATGGCACAATCCTGAGTATGAGGCTGAAATTTACAATAAAATGTGTAATGATATTTAATTCTGGACACTTCTAAGCGAAAGTAATTTGTGTAAATGTTGAAGTAAAAAATAATACGTGGATGGGGCTATTTTGCTGACCGCAGAGGGCAGAGTAGCAAATCACGATGGTTGTCGTGTACTTCATATATGATCTGCTTCTTCACCAACTCACACCCTCCTGAATGGTTACCTATGATCAAAAACAACGCCCACGACCCGCACGGCGTAGGTAGTAGGCCCTCATCCAGCAATGGATTCACAAACGAGCTTTGCATGGACCTTTTAGATCAGTTTGTCGTGTAGCTAACTCGTTTTAACATGGCGAGACAAATGTCAACTTACTTGATTGGCATCAGCGAGATTCAACTATAGTTTGGTAGCAGGCACCGATAAACACCATGGGTCTCATTCCCATCTTCACGAATATTTGCTGTACTCCCCAGGTTAAACCCACACAAATCAAAAAAATCCAAACGTGTATATGTATTCATTCGGAATTGCAATTTGTTCAAAAGGTCAAACTAATGGAAATAAGTAGTGCATAACCCAGCCAGTTTGGTTGCCGGCCGGCAGAAAACATCGATGGAGAGATTTCTGAATCAGCCGTGGGCTCTCTCCCTCACCATCAGCAAGCTCCATTTGTGAAGTTTTGTTACAACATCCCCCACAATTAACATGGCGTTTAATCAGCAGCGGATTGACATAGGTGCTCGCATTTTAATTTTTTGCGAAGTGGTGGAGACAGCATCAATACAAGTTAAAACAGTCACACATTGAGCGGGTTTTTGGCGTGACAAACTTTGGAACATTTGCTCCAGCACAACCCTCTCTTGATTTGACCGTGGGACAGCGTATAACTTATAAACAAGTTTGATTTATTTTTTTCCACACGAGTTGGCACGTGACAATTGGAGAAATATATTTACACACAGCAGTTTAACCGAGGGAATGTCCTATAAAGGTTCAAAATGAAATTCGCCCAAGCTGATCTGCTGCCAAAATGTGTTTCAGCGACTTTAATATTATTAAGTATAAAAAAACGAAGCCATAGATGGTCCTTGGGCTCGCAAGGCCATATGTAGCAATAAAACCATTTTCTCAGGGGGATAAAGGGGTGCAAACAGATTAAGTGAAGGATTCGATTTAAATCCTCTAAATTCACATCTCCATTAATCACCATACAGTGAAGGCTCCTCTTTATCCATGACTCTGTTTGTTGCCTACGACTATTATCCGCAGCCCCAATACGATCGGGGAAATCTCCCGCTGTTCGTAAGTTTATTTATCCTGTTCACCATGAAATGTTTTATGCGCATTACATTCTTCATATGATCTGCATGGTTCACAAATAAGCGTTTGATTCATTTAGGAGAATTCCAATACGGTACGGTGACACAAAAAAAGAAAAAATCGTGGATACTTTCAAATTAAAGTTATTTACAAGCAAGACACAAAACACCGATATTAAAGTCAGTATATATAATCTTGAGTTGAAGCTTTCGTGAATGCAGCCAATATTACAGTATTTTTCAATCATAATATACTAAATACCAGTCTAACACATCGGCTTTCGCCACCAATATCATCCATAATATAGTTTTGTTTTTGTTAGATCGCGGTCTAACCTCAACCCCTCCTCGACGACATTATGGACAGTAAGTGCCATTTATTTGTTTTGAATACATCTAATTTCAATAAAGTTTAACGTTTTTGTGTTGAGTCCATTGACTTGGTACGAGTACGTTGTGTTGTTGATGTTTGTATTTTAAACTTATTCGCTTTCAACTGTTTATTTAGTAATATAAAAAATTATTTTGGCCCATATTCTGCTTGTTTTCAATCCCAAATCCCTGTTTGATTCGTGTTTCAATTTCTCTGGTCATGTCTCCTGCTTTTAAATAATTCTGGCATGTTTTGACTCCTGTTTCTATGGTTTCTCACCCCCACAATCTCCTTTCCTTGGGTTTTAAAATTACGTGTTTGTGTTTTTTTGTCTCTATCCTATTCATTTTATTACCCGCGAGCATGGATAACTTTTAGTGCTCGCCACAACCACCTCTGGATAACTCATCTTCATCTCTAAATCGGCTCAAACCTTCTGTAAACCAATCCCCCTAATCCCTCTCCTCTCCCCACCCACTGTTAAAACACACTCTGCTACGTGCAGCCTAGAGGCACTTACATTTTCTATCTTCCTGACCATTTGCTCCCCTTTCTGTTCCTTTACCATAATTTTCCTCTTCTTGGTTCTTTCGGTAAAGTCACGTAGAAGGGAAATAATAAAATAATAAAAATAAAACATAATAAAATACAATTCTCACGACGTTTCGGCCACAACGCAAGCAGCCGTCCTCAGGTGAAGAACAGGTCTGTCGGAAAGACAGCGTCTGAATGAGACAGCACCTCATTGTCGCTTTCTGATGCTGTGAGGCTGATGCCTTTATTAGATGTATGTTAGATTCCTCTTAATGCCTTGCCTGCTGGCATTTCTAAAAGCTTTTCCACCTGATGACGGACGCTTGTGTTGTCCCCGAAACGTCGTGATTCATTTTATTTTATACCCACGTGACTTTACCGAAAGAACCAAGAAGATGAATCCCTGCAGTCACGAAAGTTTTAAATCAAAACATAATTTTCCTCTTAATTCCCATTTTTTTTTCTCTTCTCTTCCATTTTTGTTGCCATACATCATATCCTTCACTCTACTCCCCTTCCCGTGGTGTGTCACAGGTAAAACGTTGCTTGTGATGAACCAAATAAACACGAATAGGAAGTGCTGGTACGGAGATGCAGAAGTTAGTGCACTGCCTATAAGCTTTATTCCTGGCCACGGCTAGCATCAGCGGCGAGCGATATCCATACGGTTCAGGGGCCACCTTTCGCCACCCACACTGAGTAGCATTGGTGAAGTATGGTCAATAAACCCCCATGACTAACTTGGATTAACAAGCAATGGATTACCAGAGGGAAGATTATTATGAATTATGATCAACCTCCTGGATTAATAACCCTTATATCTATCGTGTTTGAGGCTGTGTGCAACACGATCCACAGATAACAGAGTAGCGGATAAGAGTTTCACCGAATGTGAAATGAAATGCACCATGCAGGATTATCCTCGTAGCAAAAGTAGCTGCATATGCTACGCGCCCCGCACTTTCAAGGGACCCGCGCTAAATGCTTACAAGCTATCAATTCCGGTTCAGTGATTCTGCACTACTTGCTCTATTACTATAGTACTATATCGCCTTCAACTTTTATGAACGACCGGGTGTTTAATGTTAGAGATTTGTCATCACGGTCCTCGACTTACGACTCAAGTTCGTAAGTCGGGGACCATCCAGCTCCGCCGCGGCTCAACCAGGAAGCAGCCGCAGCCCGACACCGAACGACGCTGAATTTGGCGTATTCGCCGAATAGCGAGATTCTGATTCCAGACGGCTTCACATTATATTTTCATTAAAAAAAGTGATATCCTTGGAACGGGACACCACACCCCCCCCTTCTGCCCCCCAACCTCATCATCACCCCCCACTGCACGGATAATTATAACGATGCGAACTTCTGCCTGCGATGGGCGAATCAGCGCGCCTGGCGAATGAGCCGCCACGTTTTGCGTCGGCGGCGCGTTCCACGGAGCGCCGATCGTCAATTTCCGTCGTTTTCGGGTCGATTTTGGTCGTTTTCGGCCGTTTTTGGTCGTTTTCGGCCGTTTTTGGTCGTTTTCGGCCGTTTTTGGTCGTTTTCGGCCGTTTTTGGGCCGATTTTGGTCGTTTTCGGCCGATTTTGGTCGTTTTCGGTCGTTTTTGGCCGATTTTGGTCGTTTTCGGCCGTTTTCGGCCGTTTTTGGTCGTTTTTGGGCCGTCGTCGTCTTCGTTGTTTTTAGGCGTCTGAACACTTCAAAAGGCGCTCGTTTGGCTGCTCTCGATCGCCTTTGCAGGTACACTGCTGTGCTGGCAACGTACAGAGATCCCCCCTACGTGTAGCAAGCCGTCGTGGCAAGCGCTGTGAGCGAGGAAACAATCTACAATGGTGGCCCACACACCGCGCCACGAGGGAGACAAAGGCGGGTGTGTGTGTTGGTCACACACACCCGCTCGTGTGCCGTGCAGTGCCGACCTTCATAGGCTCCCGCCACGCGCTAATAGCACTTGCCACAGCATACTCTTAATAGGTTTTTTCGGTAAAGTCACGTAGGTAAAAATGTAATGGAAATGATAGAGATAATAGAAATAATAATATAACACGTTCCTTTCTGAGTGGGCAGGTACTACCTTACTCTTAGGTTTTTTCGGTAAAGTCACGTTGGTAAAAATTAAAAACGTCGTGATTTTTATTTTATTTTACATTTATTAATTTAATTTTTTTACCTACGTGAATTGACCGAAAAAACCTAAGAGTATGGATCCTTGCAGTCACGAAAGCTTCAAATCTAGAATTAGGTACCACCCGCCACCCCGCCGCCCCCCCGCCGCCCCCGCAGCCCCCGCCGCCCCCCACCGCCCCGCCCCCCCCGCCGCCCCCGCAGCCCCCCCCGCAGCCGCCACCCCCCCGCCCCGCCCCCCCCCGCCGCCCGCCCCGCCGCCCCCCACCGCCGCCCCCCCCCCGCCCCCCCCCGCCCCCCCACCGCCGCCCCCCACCGCCGCTCCCGCAGCCCCCCCCCACTCCCCCCGCCACCCCCCTCCCCACCTTACTTGCCAAAGCCTAAAGACAAGCTCGGAGGTGAATTGAAACAATTACGGGATCTAGCAGCAGGAGGAAGCAATCTGTCGTGGCGTCAGAGCCGGCCCAGCCACGAAGCGACCCTTGCAATTGCAAAGGGCCCCGTGGCCAGCAGAGGGCCCCCTAGAGTCACTGCTAGCTAGTGGGTGAAAAAAATCATACATCAAAGGAGCCTCCAACCAAATTTTGCTTAGGGCCCCCAAAGGTCTAGGGCCGGTTCTGCGTGGCCTTAACAACGATTTCCATGATGACCTCTTTATTTTACTTGAGGTATGTTCATTAATGAACTATAGCTACACTACGTACGAGCCCATATGTAATAGAACATTATATTCAGCATCTTCCTTTCCCCAAATGCTTGGCCAGTAAATCACGATCTGTATTTCCCATTGCAAGTCACTTTCATTCAGGTGCCTTGGAATGTTTTTTCACGAACTCTCCTATTTATCTCCCACACCGAACCCCAAGAACTCGGAGCCGCTACATGCATCGGAGAGCAGCCCGGACTGGAGGAGGAGTTGGTGGGCACATGGACACAGAGCCACGGCCATGGCATCAGACACCACGAAAGCCCTGCAGGGAGCCTCAATCCTTGCCACCTACAATGTCCTCTTACAGGTGCGGGTGGCACGCTGGCGTTGCGGTTATTAACGGATGTGTTTGCGTTTGTTGTTGGCTGTGCGTCCCAAATGTGCTGTACACAGAACGTGGATTTTTGTTCCTCCATCTTAAATTCATCCACGGACGGTGCTGCAGTTCTTGCTTTGACGCCATACAGAAGTGATGATTGTATTTTATTATGTTTTATTTATTATTTTATTATTCCCTTCTACGTGACTTTACCGAAAGAACCAAGAAGATGAATCCCTGCAGTCACGAAAGCTTTAAATCGAAAAATAGAAGTGATGTTGTAGAGCAGTGGGGGAATATATATGGCCAGCGCACAGATACGACCTGCGTGAACGTATCGAATGGCCATACGAGGCTTATCACTTAGAAACGGCCCAACAATCATAGTCGATACTTCTAGCATCGGCTGGACTAATCAGTTGCTAGAGATGAGTATTTCACACATCGGAGTTTCACATTTTTTTATCATGTCAATGCAAGGGCCTCTTGAATATCAGTCGACACATGCGTTATATTTGTCATTATTGGATAACATGTGGCCTGTAAATATTTTGGGCCATCAGTATGGACCAGGTTCCCGACCACTGTTCTAGAGAATGTTAGTAGACAGGCCTCTGCCTCACATTGTTCACGCTTCTAGGCTAGATTCCCATTTTGACGAAGCAGCTGAAAAGCCGCTTTGTTGATAGGCATGCAACGATGCATTGATTAATCGATCAAAACCTATTTTATGCTCGCGATACATGCATAAAATCTTGCATGTAGATTTGTTCTATTTGTGCAAATTTTATCATTTCACACGAACATGTGGCGATGGTTGAACAAAGTAATGCAGCGTTGTCCCCTTGAGCTGCCATGCCCCCTGGTGTTGATCTGCAGAAATTTCAGCTACGACGCGATCAAGTCTCGTCAGTACTTGGGTGGGTGACTATTACCGCAAGAAACACCAGTTCATTGTAACAGAGTGATACCATCCACTTGCAAGAAAGTATTTTTTTTTATCTCAGAGCTTACTGATTTCACTATACAGTACACTCGTTCAATGTGTTAGATTACTAAACGGTGTGGCTGGTTGTCTTGAAGACCTGTTATTCTGGGTTCATGTGTGCCACTGCATATGTGCTGTGCTCTGTACAATTCTGGTTCTTATTTCTGTTGGCCCTTCAGGGTTCACTGTTATACTTGTGCAGAGGTGCGATGTCCGGTAATAAATAGTGAAGATCATAATTGTGGACGCTTTCGCTTGCTAGGTTCAGCAGTACTTGCTGTCTTTTCCGAATGCAGCTGGATAAATGAATTCCCTGTGAACATTAAATAGCTCGTGATACTCTTCAAAGATGACAGTCGCATCAAAAACCAGCATTATCATTTTTCTAAAAATGTATTTTGTTTCCCTAACGGGTCCGAGTAAAGTTTCTTTTCTTAACCAGGTGAGAACTCAAGAGACCATGATAGTCTCATTTGCATGAGTGAGCTTGTTCGCCAAAGTAACAAAACCAAACAAATTTAAAAAGTACAGGCATTAAGCAAATGGAGAATTTGGCTGCTATACGTTTCCATGTGATAAGCCACTTCGTTGAGCTATAATTTGTGGCCAGGTCACTTTCTAAAAAGTGCTATCTAACTCAGTGGGCCTTACCTGGTAAAATAAAAATAGTTAATCGTTTATTATTTTGGAAAATTGTAATATTATTGCACAGACATGAATAATGATTAAATAGTACAGATGCTTTTTAGACTAATCGTCATACAATTTAAATGAAGTTACAAAAACATTAAGGTATAGAGGGTGCATATTGTACTTATATATAAACAGACAAGGATATATATGGAGAATTCAAGTGAAAGTATAGCAAATCCACAGTTTAAGCATGACATTGTCATTTAGATGGAAGAGTAATTTGAAAGATTAAACATTGGTTGTTACTCGTGTCTCAGTGGTATGCATCTTAGTCGACCCAACTTGGATCCTATGTGACTGGAAATACAAAACAAACATTACACATGTTTCCATTGTGATGTGCACACGGTGTCATTGTATTAATGGTCATTGCATAGTTATTGTCAGCCATGTTTTAGAGGTAGTAATTTGAAAGGTGGCTAATTTTATATTTTCTAATACATGAGTATCTAGTTCAGTGAGACTACACAAGTCTCATTCTATTCTGTGATTGAGGGAATAGACAAAAAATGCTAAATGTATGTGTGCACAGTGCGGTGCTTTATACAAACACCCTGTTCGCAGCAGACACCGTGAGTGAAATGATGCAACATTAATTGAGCAAAACCTGCCAGTGATTCAGTTTGGAGTTATAATTTGTCCTCGAAGTCACTTCTAGTCAATTGCAAGCTCATTGTTAGCCAGTCAGGAAGCGAGTAAGCAGGCCTGGTGCTGTCTGAGATCGTGGCTGCTGTTCTTTTGGCAGAAGTTTGAGCAAGCTCAGACTTTGCTTTATCTGTAGATTTATCAGTGCGTCACATTGTGTTATGGGAGGTGAATTGGCAGCTATTGGAGCCACGTGCTCTTGCCTAAAGGGCAAACAAGTCGAGGCATGATTCTGCTCCACGTTAGCGGTGGCTGCTCGCATTTACAAAAGCGTTCAAACAGGAAACGTCACGCACCGTGACGGGAACAGTTGTTGTGCCCCTTTCCCAGTTGGCTCTTTCACGATACCTAAATCATGATGCAAAGTGCTAATTTATCACCGCCAATCTCAACTAATTTGGAAATATCTACAGGGTACGAGCAGTGCCGCCTTTGAATGCGCAACATGTACGTAGGACCCCCATTTCATGAAGAGGAACCCCAATATTTTCTGTCTATATTGGTCTCTATCTCGCTCTCATCTTCATCTCGTGTCTCTGTTTCACTTTGTCACTCTCTGTGTCTGTGCTTCTTTCTTTGTCTCTGTTCGTGTTTATGTCTGCGTGTTTCTCTCTCTGTCACTTTCTGTCTCTCTGCTTTTTTCTTTGTCTCTGTCTCTGTTCGTGTTTATGTCGGCGTGTCTCTCTCTGTCACTCTCTGTCTCTTTGTTTCTTTCTTTGTCTCTGTTCGTGTTTATGTCTGCGTGTTTCTCTCTCTGTCTCTCTCTGTCACTCTCTGTCTCTCTGCTTCTTTTTTTGTCTGTCTCTGTTCGTGTTTATGTCTGCGTGTTTCTCTCTCTGTCACTCTCTGTTTCTCTGCTTCTTTCTTTGTCTCTGTTCGTGTTTAGGTCGACGTGTCTCTCTGTCTGTCTGTCTTTTGGACGATCTGCACAGTTCTGAGTAATGACTGCTTCTTGCTCTACGTTGAGGGACTGTTATTCCTTTGTTCACACTGGCACGTTTATGGGTAAGATAACTGTGATTTTATTAAGGAATGATTGCACACATGGAAATTATAATTCCATTGTGTGCTGTTAAAAGTAAAACAAATATCCTGTGGTTTAACTATTAAAGAATACATCTAATGACTTATATCACTCACGGTGGGGTGGTGTTGTACTCGTATGAGTGTTAAAACTATTGACATAGGTATTTGGAGAGTGCCTATTTTATTCAGATCACTGAGTAACCTTTGCTGTCGTTCAGAGTTCTAATCTGGATTTCAACCGCCTGTGGTTAAACCAGGCTCTGAAGTATAGCGAGTTTGATAGTTTCAGCCTCGTCGCCAATGCTCGCATTGGTTACCAGGTTGAGACTAAATTGGAATAACTTCCAGCTTTGAGAAATAAAAATACCATACCTGTTTGACTATTATTCAACAAACACCAATCTCATAGCAGTAGTGTGTATAGATCAAACGGCTGCTTGGATGGTTTTTCAGACTTTCTCGTGGTTGCACTGCTCAGTGGTAATTCTGAACGGATTCTTTATCTTCTGACAATGCCGAGCATCGCATTCGGAACAATAAGCGAAACGATATCAAAATAACAAAAAAACCATGGCGTATTGCGATGGCTGAATGGTTTAGGTGCCCGATGCGCTTGCTACTGTACTGAGTGACCACTGCAGGTAAAAAGATTCCGATTAAAATAACGTTTGATGGTACCTGGCTCTTATTGTGGTCATCGGCAGTTGCTCAAAAACCCCAGAGCAAAACCCCATCAGGAAAGTATTTTGTTGGAAATCTGGTCCAAAATCAATTTAATTCAGGGAACATGGTAAGCTGTGGTGTATGTTTCTGGTCAATTAGTTTAGGGGTTTTGTAGAAATTATAACACCTGTGAAGTATCCTCAGATGAATGAATAACATTTCCCAGGCATGGCATTAAGTATCATCTTGGTTCCTTAATTTTTTTTACAGATGGTTGGGTGGTAGCAGACATTACTGTTTGTTGCAAAGAAAGTGGGAATGTTCTGCCCTCTACTATTGTGGAGCGGAGTTTCACTTGAAGGGATTTCAGAGGTAGTTCTGTGGTGTCTGCTTCGTGAGCAGTTCCCTAACACAAAGGGTCGCTCTCCTCTGCAACGGATATACAAATGACTTCTTCTCATCACGTGACACATGTAGAACATTTATGATAAAATTGGGAAATAGGACAAAAAATAATAAAGTAGTATGTTGAAAGTCTCAACGAGGCTTGTGCGTGTGTGTCTTTGTCTATGCAGAGGCGCTCACTCACGGCACTTGCCCCAGCAGTCTGTTAAAGGCTATTCGGGGGACCTTTGTCTTTTGCAGGTGTCCTTCCGTGTCATCACATTCGTGCTTAACGCTTTCATCCTGCGACACCTCTCCAAGGAGGTGCTGGGGGTCGTCAATGTCAGGTGACCTTGCTCACTTGCCCACTTGCTCATCCTGGCTTTGCAGCGATCTACCACGATGCTTTATTGGGTTTCGCACACACGCTGCTGCTTGGTCAGAGTGCGAATATGTGTGCGCCGAAGAGGTGGCTACTTACTACCAAAGTGGCCTGCTTGGCAGGTGATCGGCTGACAATTCAGAGGTCGGTTTGAATTGGTCATGGTGGCTGCTCAGAATAACTTAGCGCAGTGGTTATTGTGTTTGGCTGATGTGTGTCTGAGCCCTGGCTGAAACTGGAGTACCATTGGTTTCAACACTTGCTTTTACACCCCTTTTAACAGAGTCAACAAGCGGGGGCTTTTTAACGGCACGTGATTTCTTTTCTGAGAAGCCACGCGCTGAGAATAATCAAAAGATTTATGGCACAGATGGTTTTGTTCAATCCATTCACGTAAACATATTTGAGCCACGTCAACATGTGTGCTGTGTCAGCGTGCCTTGCTGCATATTTAACTTCAGTCCTTAAACTTGCACAGTGGCAGTCTGCTGAAATCATACTATATTAGAAAAAAAAGTTGGCTGGCTGGATTTCTGCCTGGATTCCTGGCTGGCCCGTAGCCAAGTGCTCGCTGTGAGCTGAGGGAGAGATATAGAGGAGGGAGGTGAGGGAGGGAGATAGAGGAGGCACACATAGGAACGAGTATGAGACGGAGAGGAATGTTGAGGAGAGACGGGGGGGGGGGAGAGAATGAAAGGGCGTGAAATGGAGAGGAAAGGGAGAGCAAAACAGAAATAGGCGAGCGAGGGAAAGCGACAAACAGTCGGAGGAAGGGTTATGGAGAGGCAAGAAAGATTGAGATTGGAAATGTAGAAGTGGGAATAAGGAGATCAAGGGTGAGAGAGAGAAACAGGTTGAGAGATGGGGGGGGGGGGAAGTGTGTGAGATACGGTGGAGGGAGGAGAAATATTAGAGGGTAGGAGAGGTAGAAAAGGAGACAGAGAAATAGAGACAAGTAGAAACAGATGAGAGAGAAATCGAGATACATTGGAATATACTGTAGAGAGAAGGCAAGAGAAAGGTAGAGAGATACAGGGCTCTATATAAGATAACAACGTTTTGCTAGCTGGCTTTCTTGCTGTGAGGGACAGACAGATGGTAATGTCCAAAGGACGTTGCTGGGATATTTAACTAAAATGTTTCGCGATGGTGAAATGGTGCCTGGACGTATGGCCTGCCTCATTCGATGGTCGCCACCCTGCGAACACAGAACCCATGGATAATTCAATGCTTTTGATTGACTCGTGGGGTGTTGGTCTATTCTGCTGGATGGTAAGATCCAACCGTTCATGAAAAATTAACCAAAAAACTTCAAACTTGAAAATATTTTCAGGAGGTTTCTCCATTTGGGATATTCTTGAAAAATAATTAAATCATAATAAACCTATGCTGTTAAATAAAATTCACAGTTATTTGTCAATCTACCACTGGATGAGAGCCTCCCATATATGTCGCAGGGGTTGTTCGATCATACTTCACTATACTAGTCACAGCAGCTCGGTGTAGAGGGGGCCCAAGACCTATTCAGCTATCTCCACCCATGTTAGTTGTGATCGGGAATCGAAAACAAGTTGCCAGGTTCACAGCGCAGTGTCCTAATAATTGTGCCATTGCTCCATCCATGCTGTAAATTATTCACTTAAACATATTCGCCAATATAAAATATTTCATCCACTTTTGCCTAAATATGTACGGTATGTATGTTGAACTTCGCACCGTATGTAGCCAAACGTGCTAATCGCAGGTGCGGTTTATGATCTTGAGTCATCGATGCAAGAAGTATCTCATTGCCGTTCAAGACAAGCGGATGTGTTGATCGCTAGGCAAAGCAGCAGGTCGTCAATCTCAAATCGACTTTCGCCCTTCTTTAGCGAGAACCATAGCGATGGACTTGCGCCCGCGTGTGTTGCTCCTGCGGTTGCCTACGCAGGCTCACCCTGCTCTACTCCACCACCGTGTTCCTGGCGAGGGAGGCGTTCCGGCGTGCCTGCCTGAGCCGGGCATCTACCGCCGACTGGCGTCGCGTCATCAACCTCCTGTGGATGACGTGAGTTCCCTTTTCCACGACACCGTGGCTCCCATTCCGCACACACCCCTCTTCCACTGGCACATCAAAGCCAGTGTGGTGCTTTCACTGTACGGGTTGATTTAAAGTCGCCATTTGTCGTGCTATGCCAGAAGCAAAGCATGATACGCCGGCCTCACAAGACATTTGAATCCAAGCAGGGCCAGGAACGTGGCTAGGCAGCGTCACTGCATCATCTGCGCACGTCTCGACTCGTTAATTGAGTGTGATGTCACCGGCATGGCTTGGCTTCTGTAATGAAAAAGAAACCTGTGGCCTATTGAGCCACACTGGGCTGGCTGGGCACGGCTCTCGATTAGAAGAATCTTGGTTTTCTTTGCCGTGCCACAGCCTTCTTTAATTCCAAATAATTGTTGCTACTAATGTACAAAGCACATGTTGGAATCAGTTTAACACGTAGGCTTTCGCGACCAATATTATTCATAATCAACGTTTTTGGGTTAGATCGCGTTATTTATAAATGTGTCGTAACCCTCTACCACCCGACACGGCCAATCAGCAAAAAAGTGTCACGTTGACAAAAGACAAATAGTTCACTGCTTTAGCCCACCGGTGTGTTGAAGCGTGAAACCACAACATTTACAATTGAAGCGTGAAACCACAACATTTACAATTTTCAACTCAAAAATTGTAAATGTTGTGGTTTCACGCTTCAACACACCGGTGGGCTAAAGCAGTGAACTATTTGTCTTTTGTTAACATGACACTTTTTTGCTGATTGGCCGTGTCGGGTGGTGGAGGGTTACGACACATTTATAAATAACGCGATCTAAACCCAAAAACGTTGATTATGCACATGTTGGAATACTGATGCCATGTCTGCGGTGAAGCAGTTTTTACCTACCTCACTGTTTTTATAATTCAATATAAAGCAGTCTGGCTGATTGATGATCCAGCACTCACCGATTCTCTACAGCCACCGTCTGACCGGTGGTCAGTCACATCCTTATTAATAAAATAACTGCCATGGTTACTTCCTGTGAATGTCACTCATTGATTCTTCCACCCTGTGGGTCATAACAACATATTTACCAACACACCCACCCACCTACCTGTTCACTCACCCAAGCGCTAAAACTGACTGTTTAATCTCATCCATACTGTGTTCATTCAGCACACTGCAGGTCACAACACTTTTTCTGCTTCTTCACACTTGGGACATTTCCTCCCATGGTCTTTTTCACCCAAGTTCTTCTAATAACTTTTCTCAATTCAAAGAACATGCTCTGCTCTTATCCATTACATCGCCGACGGATGCACCACACGTGTGTGTGTGTGTGTGATCGTCGTCGCTTGCGTGCTGACTAACCGCATGGAGGGTTCCCCGTCCGGTGTGGTCAGGGTGCCGCTGGGGGCGGTATGCGCCGGAGCGCTGGGCTACGTGTGGACCAGATGGCTGGAGGCCCCGGACGCGGAGCACGTGCCCGCCTACCCGGCCGCCGTGTGGGTGTTTGCGGTCTCGGCCGTTGTGGAGCTACTGTCAGAGCCGTTCTGGGTGCTCGCCCAGGCGCACATGTTCGTGCGACTACGGGTAAGTGCCTAGCCACTCCGACCCAGGCACACACACTCGTGCAACTGCGGGTTGGTGCCTCGCCACTCCGACCCAGACACACACACTCGTGCGACTGCGGGTCAGTGTCTAGCCACTCCGACCCAGACACACAAACTCGTGCAACTACGGGTCGGTGCCTAGCCACTCCGACCCAGACACACACACTCGTGCAACTGCGGGTCGGTGCCTAGCCACTCCGACCCAGACACACACACTCGTGCGACTGCGGGTCAGTGCCTAGCCACTCCGACCCAGACACACACACTGTGACTGCGGGTCAGTGCCTAGCCACTCCGACCCAGACACACACACTCGTGCAACTGCGGGTCGGTGCCTAGCCACTCCAACCCAGACACACATGCTCGTGCGACTACGGGTCAGTGCCTAGCCACTCCGACCCAGACACACACGCTCGTGCGACTGCGGGTCAGTGCCTAGCCACTCCAACCCAGACACACATACTCGTGCGACTGCGGGTCAGTGCCTAGCCACTCCGACCCAGACACACACGCTCGTGCGCCTGCGGGTCGGTGCCTAGCCACTCCGACCCAGACACACACACTCGTGCGACTACGGGTCAATACCTAGTCACTCCGACCCAGACACACACGCTCGTGCGACTACGGGTCAATGCCTAGTCACTCCGACCCAGGCACACACTCGTGTGACTGCGGGTCAGTGCCTAGCCACTCCGACTCAGACACACGTGCTCGTGCGACTGCGGGTTGGTGCCTAGCCACTCCGACCACACACGCTCGTGCGACTACGGGCCGGTGCCTAGCCACTCCGACCCAGACACACACACTCGTGCGACTGCGGCTCAGTGCCTAGCCACTCCGACCCAGACACACACACTCGTGCGACTGCAGGTCAGTGCCTCGCCACTTCGACCCAGGCACACACACTCGTGCGACGGCGGGTTGGTGCCTAGCCACTCCGACCCAGACACACACACTCGTGCAACTGCGGGTCAGTGCCTAGCCACTCCGACCCAGGCACACACACTCGTGCGACTACGGGTCAGTGCCTAGCCACTCCGACCCAGGCACACATACTCGTGCGACTGCGGGTCAGTGCCTAGCCACTCCGACCCAGACACACACACTCGTGCGACTGCAGGTCAGTGCCTAGCCACTCCGACCCAGGCACACACACTCGTGCGACTACGGGTCAGTGCCTAGCCACTCCGACCCAGGCACACACACTCGTGCGACTGCGGGTCAGTGCCTAGCCACTCCGACCCAGGCACACACACTCGTGCGACTGCAGGTCAGTGCCTAGCCACTTCGACCCAGGCACACACACTCGTGCGACTGCGGGTCAGTGCCTAGCCACTCCGACCCAGACACACACACTCGTGCGACTGCAGGTCAGTGCCTAGCCACTTCGACCCAGGCACACACACTCGTGCGACTGCGGGTCAGTGCCTAGCCACTTCGACCCAGGCACACACACACTCGTGCGACTGCGGGTCAGTACCTAGCCACTCCGACCCAGACACACACACTCGTGCAACTACGGGTCAGTGCCTAGCCACTCCGACCCAGACACACGCACTCGTGCGACTGCGGGTTGGTGCCTAGCCACTCCGACCCAGACACACACACTCGTGCAACTGCGGGTTGGTGCCTAGCCACTCGGACCCAGACACACACACTCGTGCGCCTGCGGGTCGGTGCCTAGCCACTCCGACCCAAACACACATGCTCGTGCGACTACGGGTCAGTGCCTAGCCACTCCGACCCAGACACACACGCTCGTGCGACTGCGGGTCAGTGCCTAGCCACTCCGACCCAGACACACACACTCGTGCGACTGCGGGTCAGTGCCTCGCCACTCCGACCCAGACACACACACTCGTGTGACTGCGGGTCAGTGCCTCGCCACTCCGACCCAGACACACACACTCGTGCGACTGCGGGTCAGTGCCTAGCCACTCCGACCCAGACACACACACTCGTGTGACTGCGGGTCAGTGCCTAGCCACTCCGACCCAGACACACGCACTCGTGCGACTGCGGGTTGGTGCCTAGCCACTCCGACCCAGACACACGCACTCGTGCGACTGCGGGTTGGTGCCTAGCCACTCCGACCCAGACACACACACTCGTGCGACTGCGGGTCAGTGCCTCGCCACTCCGACCCAGACACACACGCTCGTGCAACTACGGGTTGGTGCTTAGCTGCTCCGAGCCAGGGTCGGGAGCGGATTTGTTCCTTGATGCCTGCACTTCGAGGAGAGGTTATCAGTGAAAGTAGCACGTTGGCGGAACAGTTCTCATCTTCGTAGTTTGTTACAGCGCTCTCAAGATTCCCTGAAACACCATTGCCACGATACAATTGAGATGTGTATGGAAAAACCTGCCAACCTTCTTAATTGACAAACCTGCAAAGTCCCCTGTTTTAAGAAATACCAAAAGCCCAGCATGTAAAATGCCCTAATACATTTTTACATACAAAGCAATCCAAGCCCTTTATGTATGTATGTTGAACTGCTTTCGCACCGTACGTAGCCAACCATGCTAATCGGATGTGCGGGGGACGGATAAAAAACCTAACAAGAGAACCTTTTTGTTCTTTTTTTTTAACAGAGTCAACAAAGCTCCTTATTTGCAGAAGCCCCCAGACTTCTTACTTTAAAGAATCCCTCCCAAGTCGCAAATGGGCCTTGACCTGAAACGCCTTCCCCTCTCCCCATACCTTGTGAGTCACAGGTGTCTGCGGAGAGCCTGGCGTTGGGCAGCAGGAGCATCCTCACCGTGGCGTTGGTGTTCCTCAGGCCGGACTGGGGCCTCTGGGTTTTTGCTTTTTCACAGGTGCCCACATCAGACAAAATACAGGACACCTTGACAACGCTGGGAAATTCAGCATGATACGATAAGGCCACTTTAAAGGTATTAGAGATGCACCATAAGGAGCGTGGCTGGCCTGAATCGTGATGCTAATGTTAAACAGCCCTTATGAGAGTCACGGGGCCAGCACCACTGACATTCTGAATTTGATTGAAGATTGTCAAGTTTATTCTTGTAGATTAGTTCCTTAATTGCTATTAATATTATGCTTGTTTACCTTAGAAAGCCTCACCGAGTCTCGTGACTCTTTCAGAGGGCTCCTTCCAGGTTCATCTTCTTGGTTCTTTCGGTAAAGTCACGTAGAAGGGAAGTAATAAAATAATAAAAATGAAACATAATAAAATAATTCTCACGACGTTTCGGCCACAACGCAAGCAGCCGTCCTCAGGTGAAGACCAGGTCTGTCGGGGAACAGCGTCTGAATGAAACACCACCATGCTTGGAGTGTATATTTAAGCTGGGTTGGAAGGGGGAAAGGGCGCCCTGACAAAAGAATTCTAGGTTTTTGGAGCCGGGGGCGATGATTGCCATGTATGATCCCAATTAAGTTATTTCTGGGAAAGTTTTCAAATTTGACAAATTTTGACACCGGCACACATTGGCCTACGTCAAGGGATCTTTAACATCCGCAGTGCAG
>NW_026890729.1:0-11839 GCF_015708825.2 Lethenteron reissneri | reverse complement strand
AAGTCACGTAGAAGAGAAATAATAAATAATAAAAATAAAACATAATAAAATAATTCTCATGACGTTTCGGCCACAACGCAAGCAGCCGTCCTCAGGTGAAGAACAGGTCTGTCGGAAAGACAGCGTCTGAATGAAGGAATTCAATCGTTTTGTCTGTTTTTAACATATATAAAACAACATTAATATTATTCGTAAATAGTTATTTCGCGATCTGGATAGAGAGCGGTGTGTGTGGTCAAACAAAACCGCTCAGCTCAACAAAGCTAACAATTTCTCCATGGGGAGCACAGTCAGTCAGTGTTAGTCGCTCGTCGGCTAGGGAGGGGGGGGGGTCCTCGGGACTTTGTTCTGAGTTGGCAAAGTTTCGAGTTCGCCGAGTGGCCGAGGCGAGCCTTGCCGTGGGGACGGGCACCGTGCAATCGTGGCCGAGGCGTCGGGCAAGACAACCATCGCCTCCGAAGAGGGGGGAGAGAGCGAGAGGGAGAGAGAGAGAGGGAGGAGAGCAGAGCGTGAAATCTTTTGTGAAATCTTTCATTTAAAAAGTGTGGGAGGCATAAAGCAAAGCATTGAAAAAAAAAACAAAAAAAACTAAATGATGAACGAAGCAAAGTGCCGATTACACCGAGTATCTTCTTGTTTCCTCTGAACGTAAAACAAAGTGGGGAGAGAGGGGGAGAGAGGGA
The DNA here is from genome assembly GCF_015708825.2 of Lethenteron reissneri. NCBI lineage: Eukaryota > Metazoa > Chordata > Hyperoartia > Petromyzontiformes > Petromyzontidae > Lethenteron > Lethenteron reissneri. The sequence goes on along the minus strand of NW_026890729.1, from coordinate 11,156 downwards.
GAGGATTTTGACGTTTTATTACCGTCGAAATCCTCACGCCAACTTTGACCGCCGCGTGGGAAATAACGCCACGGGTCACCGGCCAAGTCACCAACAGCTCGGCGGTCATCGTATTACCACCACCACCAGCAGCACCAGCACCACCACCAGCACCACCACCAGCAGCACCAGCACCAACACCAGCACCACCACCAGCACCACCAGCAGCACCACCACCAGCACCACCATCAGCAGCACCACCAGCAGCACCACCATCAACACCACTTACAAACACCAGCACCACCACCAGCACCACCATCAGCACCTCCGAGGGCACCTCCGAGGGCAGCTCAATGGGGAACGAGAACGGCTCCGCGGTGGACGACCTCCACTCGGTGGAGATCCACTTGTGGTACAAGAAGTTCATGCGAGAGTGCCCCTCGGGCCAGCTGACGCTGCACGAGTTCAAGCAGTTCTTCGGCATCAGCAGCGTCACGGCGGAGGGCAACGCCTACATCGAGCAGATGTTCAGGACCTTCGACATGAACAAGGTGGGAGGGGGGGGCGAGAGGGGGGTGGAGGGGGAGATGGGGGGATGGGGATGATGGGGGGGGAGGGGGAAAAGTGGAGGGGGCGTGAAGGGGGGGGGGTGGAGGAGGGGAGATGGGGGGTGGAGAGGGAGTAGAGGGGTTGATGGGGGGAGGGGCGAGTGGGGGGTGGAGGGGGAGTGGTGGAGGGGAGAGGGGGGATGGGGGTGGTGGTGGAGGGGGCGATGGAGGGGAGATGGGGGGTGGGGGGGGGGAGGGGGTGGAGGGGGGCTGGTGGGGGAGTAGGTGGAGGGGGAAATGGGGATGATGGAGGGGGAGAAGTGGAGGGGCGATGGGGGTGAAGGGGTGGGGGTGGGGGATGAGGTGGAGGGGAGGGGGGGCGCTACGGGGTGGTTCTCGCCATTCGCAATGCGGTGACCGGTCACGTGACGATCGTGGGGGGCAGCCAAGTGGGGGGGGGGGAGCTGCCTTGCCCCCCCCCCCCCCTCCCCCGGTGGCCAAAGCTACGAGTTGGGAGGGGAGGAGGGGGGGCCTTGACAACCAACATCAGATATTAATCAGAATATTTATTTAAACTGCGGGAGGAATCCGATGAGCTACAAAGCTCTTTTATGCACAGATGTCCAGTAAGGGGCACGGGCTAAGAACGTTACAACAACAACAATGACAAAACAAGTATAACCGTAAAAACAACGTTTTTCACTATAAATCCTTTATATGCGTGGCGGCTAGAGTCCTCTCATCCTCTGGCTTGAGATGGCTGCCACCTATGGGTCAGATGATTGTCTGCAGTATTAAGCAATTGGTAATTAAATATAATATTTTGTCCTAAAAAGTATAAAATTTTGGAATTTTTTTCACGACCATTAATTGTCACGCACAACGAGTCTGTGTGGAAAATGTCAGCTCGATTGGATCACGGAAAGTGGGTTAAAAAACGACCGAAAGATTTGCACGGTCCTAAGCAAGCAAGTGAACTTAATATAAAGGATTTTAAAAAACACGATAGGTGTACAAAGTACAAGACGGATAAACAAATCACCCAGACACAGACACAAATACTACATATTCTTAGCTTTTTTCGGTAAAGTCACGTAGGTAAAAAATTTCAATTTAATAAAAGTAAAATAAAAATAAAATAAAAATCACGACGTTTGGGAGGCAACACAAGCTTCCGTCTTCAGGTGGAACCGTCACAGCACGATAGCTGTATCACTTTTATTAATTTAAAATTTTTACCTACGTGACTTTACCGAAAAAACCTAAGAATATGAATCCTTGCAGTCACGAAAGCTTCAAATCTACAAATACAACACTCAACCATGCCCCATCCTACCAGGCAAAGCCCCACTGAGGCTGTGAACTTGTTTTTTAGAAGCGACCTGGCGACCACAAATGATAGCCGCTCAACAAAGTGGCCCCGTCATTCGGACACTTTATAGCAGCAAAATCATCTACAGCGTAAAAAGAACAACTTTCTTAGAACGCCGTTTAAATAAAGTAAAAAAAAATATTAAAATTTTTAAATTATTTCATTGACCTTAATTTGAAGCTTTCGTGACTGCAGGAATCCATACTCTTTGGTTCTTTCGGTAAAGTCACGTAGGTAAAAATAAAATAAATCACGACGTCACTCAGGAAATGAGCCTTGACCTCGGAGGACTTAGAAGAAGGCGATTTGAAGATCTCAGGGACCTCGTTGGAGTGTAAACATGGATCCATTCCTGCAAATATTGTGGGGTTAACCCACTGAGATTTGGTCAGCAGCAGGGTCTTTTCATCCACTTGATACTTGACTGGTAGCCAGTGTAAACACAAGAAAGCAGGTGTGTGATGTGCTCGCGTAATGTGTGCGTACGGACTCTAGCAGCAGCATTCTGAAGAAGCTGTCGTCTACCCAGAACCTTACTTGGAATCCTGAACACGAATACATGCATCAATTCAGTGAAATGTTACAATTTTACCTTGATATTCGATATTATTTCATATTTTGGTAAATATAATGCCTCTAGTGACTGCACAGATCACATGAAACCATTCTAAAACATACAATAATGATCGCACAAATGATGTTGTACATATACCATTAGCGTTAGAATTCGTTTCATTCTATTCAATACATCGTTACTTGCTCAGGGAATGCAGCCGAACAGTTAAATGTCATATAATCACGGTGTTTCTTGTAGAAAAGCCGCACAGACCCATTCTGCTTGAAGGAAGTGCTGGAGGAGTTGCCACTGCGCGCTCTGAAGGATGCACTTGAGAGTATCGGCAAGATACTCACTGAGAGCCTGCTGCGTTGCCCCGCTGAGCAATGGAACCCTGACCCACCGCAACACGACGACATGGAGACAGAAGCCACGGGATCGGTACTATACATCTAAATTCTGTCCTTTTACTCTTTCATGGTACATTTTAACGTGATTCATCGAATGCCTATCAACCAAATATCTCAGTATGATTGTAAACAGAAAATTACACCCATTGGTGGTCTGGCTGAGATCATTAAGGCTTCTTATACTTGCAAGCCTTATTTTATCTTGGACCTGAACCAAGAATCTCAGCTTTGCTGGCTCATTGTTTTGTCAATTTTACTGCATCAGCCCATGAGCTACCAGACAATTAAAAATTCTGTATTCGTCTGATTTACCTGTATTAATATACCCAAAACATTTAATTAAATTATAGTTGCTTGTCATATATTCTGAGTACTGTAGATAAAAACACGTTTTAAAGAGTATGAATGATTGTGGTAAGCATGCAAAGACATGAAAAAATTTCAACTGGTTTTATACACGTTCACTAAAAATACTGTGATATATTAACTCTGACAATGGATGGCACTTGTTATTTGATTGTTGATGTTAGGAGTTGTGTGGTTAAAATGTGACACCTGCTCCCATCATTATGTGTTTGCATCCAGGAGTCAACTGTAGCTGTTGTGACGGCTGTAGCCACAGTGCTATCTGTGGCTGTGAAAACTGTCAGTGCGGAGGTGATAGAAGACATTTTGGAGTCGGCTATCATTCTACATGGTAAAGAGGCAGGGTGACGTCTATGAATAATTGATACAAATTGATAAATTATTGACTATATCTGTTTCCACGACTTCTCAGTTTTTTTATAATTGGAAAGAGTAAAAGTTCGTGAGTATGTATAGTAGGAGAACGAGAACAAAAAGTTAATAAGTATCTGCTGAAAATCTCATTCAAGATACATAAAGTAGTTATTTGCCACATTTCTCTGACTTGGATAATTTATAACAGTTCACTGTTTAGAGCTGCATATCCCAATGAACAATATTGCAGTATGTTCATCTCATAAATATCTGCAAAATAAAATACTTCTTGATGTTGCACTGGGAAATGTTATGCATGCGCACTGGATGATATATTGATTTCAAGTACTGTATAGGGTAGATTACCAAAATATTGGCAATAGTTTATTTAATAATTGAGCCTACAAATTATTGTTATGCTGAATATACAGAGTGGCCCATAGGTCAAGACTGAATGGGTTATCTTATTTTAACAATTTTCAAACTGACTTCCATTAACATGAATGTACACATGAATTCTCTGTAGAAGTTATTTTTGGACTTTTTTTAGATTCACGTGTAATCTTTGACCATTCCTAAATTACGTTTTGTCTAAATTCATTCAGGGTTCTTGGTCGAATTTTGTAAACAACGGGATTGTGGTGAACCCACAGGAAGAATACAAATATATATGATATGATAATAGATAAATATTAACTTAAAGAATAAACTGTTTAAATGTTTTAATGCCAGTGCTAAAATAAATGAAATAACCCTATTTGTCCAGACTTTTTTGTCACCCTGTATAAAAAATGCCTTCCAGGTGGTTACATCAGGCAACAATACAAGATATATGTTCCTGTGGTGATAATTAGTTCCAATCTACTCTACCGTTTTTCTCACCCTTTGTTCACCTCAGCCCTGTTGCCACTTTTCACCGATGCTCACCCTAACCTAAGAAACACGGTCATAAACCTGTGCGAGTCTTGGTGGGAGAGAGACCTACCTGGGAAAGAGGAGCTTGGAAAGAATATGATCCTCACAATTCTGCGGTGCAATTTAATACAGCAGAGCAAAGCCTTGGTATGTAGCAATGCCTTAAATTGCAATTTATAATTTGTTGTTTTTCATGACAGTGACTTTCATTCTTGTGAATTTTTTTTACTGCAATCAGTGTGTTTCTAAAGATTATTACCTGCGCTGGTTAGGCATTGCCTCACCAACACTTATTTTACCTGGAATAGCACCTTCTACAAACAGAATGAGGGTACCCCTATGGGCTCCCCCTTGTCACCAGTTATAGCCAACATGTTCATGGAAAAGTTTGAATCAGACGCCATCCAGACATCCACCCTGCGTCCTTCCTTGTGGAAGAGGTATGTGGACGACACTTTCGTCATCTGGCCACATGGCCTCCCAGCATTGAACCACTTCTTGGACCACATCAATTCTAGACATCCATCAGATTCACCATGGAAGTGGAGAAAGACGGTAAACTACCATTCTTGGATATTCTGTTTGAGAGGAGGCCTGACGGATCCTTGGGACATTCTGTCTACAGGAAAGCCACCCACACAGATTCCTACTTGAAACCGGATTCCCACCACCACCCATCTCAAAAGAATTCTCTCATCAAAACGCTATACCACAGAGCCCATGGCATTTCTGACCAACACCACCTGGCCGGTGAATTAAGACATGTACATCGGGCCCTCAGGATGAACGGATACTCTGATCGCACTATCCGCCAAGCTGTTTCTCATAATCAACGATTTTTGGGTTTAGATCGCGTTTATTTATAAATGTGTCGTAACCCTCCACCACCCGACATGGCCAATCAGTAAAAAATGTGTCACGTTGACAAAGACAAATAGTTCACTGCTTTAGCCCACCGGTGTGTTGAAGCAACAACATTCACAATTTGAGTACGACGTTTCGCTGGTAATTACAACCAGCATCATCGGGCAATTCGCCAGAATGGTGAGGCTCTCCTGTGTCTCCCGTTCTTATATAGAGCAGCAGCAGGATGACGTCATCATTAACTCATTAACTCATCAGGTGCAAAGATTCAAGGGGGGAGTGATTGTAATTATATACTAGATTAGTAATCAGGCTATTGTTACGATGCGAGTTGTAGATTAGTAATCATTTGGAATGTGTTTTATTGTGATTATGCTACATTAGTAATCAGTTAGTGGTTGTTTCCCTTATAAGTAATTGTAATGTATCTTATTTAATAATACGCTTCCAGGCCGCACTAAGCCTGTAGCTGTCTGAGCGATTAAAGTTATTTCTGTTTCTCTCAATTTCAATCGATTCTCTAATTAGTCTTTGCCAGTAGTAACTAGTTTTACACAACACTTCCACGTTGTCAAAATCAATTGAGTGTCCCTGTTGGCATGCATGTTCTGCTACTGCCGACAGTTGTGTTTGTGATAGTTTAATATTTCTCTGGTGTTCTTTTAGTCTTACACTAACGTTACGCCCTGTCTGTCCAATATAGCATCTGCCACATACACAATTAATCCGATATACACCTTCTGTTGATAATTTAGGTAATTCGTCTTTAGTGCACGTTACTAGTTGTTGAATTTTGTGTACTGTACCAAATCTTACTGTAATGAGAGAGATTAAACATGTTAAATAAGCACTAAGACAGAATGGCTACAATAATGCTCAAATTAACAGAGCACTAAAAGCCAAATCACGATCGCAAAGCAACACTGCTGAAAGCGATCAGATTATTAAAACAAAAAAATACCATTTATCTCAGGAGTAACTGATAAATTAGCCCGTGTTTTGCAAAAGCAAAACATTACAGTAAGATTTGGTACAGTACACAAAATTCAACAACTAGTAACGTGCACTAAAGACGAATTACCTAAATTATCAACAGAAGGTGTATATCGGATTAATTGTGTATGTGGCAGATGCTATATTGGACAGACAGGGCGTAACGTTAGTGTAAGACTAAAAGAACACCAGAGAAATATTAAACTATCACAAACACAACTGTCGGCAGTAGCAGAACATGCATGCCAACAGGGACACTCAATTGATTTTGACAACGTGGAAGTGTTGTGTAAAACTAGTTACTACTGGCAAAGACTAATTAGAGAATCGATTGAAATTGAGAGAAACAGAAATAACTTTAATCGCTCAGACAGCTACAGGCTTAGTGCGGCCTGGAAGCGTATTATTAAATAAGATACATTACAATTACTTATAAGGGAAACAACCACTAACTGATTACTAATGTAGCATAATCACAATAAAACACATTCCAAATGATTACTAATCTACAACTCGCATCGGAACAATAGCCTGATTACTAATCTAGTATATAATTACAATCACTCCCCCCTTGAATCTTTGCACCTGATGAGTTAATGAGTTAATGTTGACGTCATCCTGCTGCTGCTCTATATAAGAACGGGAGACACAGGAGAGCCTCACCATTCTGGCGAATTGCCCGATGATGCTGGTTGTAATTACCAGCGAAACGTCGTACTCAAATTGTGAATGTTGTTGCTTCAACACACCGGTGGGCTAAAGCAGTGAACTATTTGTCTTTGTCAACGTGATACATTTTTTACTGATTGGCCGTGTCGGGTGGTGGAGGGTTACGACACATTTATAAATAAACGCGATCTAAACCCAAAAATCGTTGATTATGCTTGTGTGTGTGTCTGTGTGTGTGTGTCTGCCTGTGTGTGTCTGCTGTGTGCCTGTTGGTGTGTGTGTGTGCTGTGTGTGTCTGTTGTGTTGTGTGTCTGCCTGTGTGTGTCTGCTTGTGTGTGTGTCTGTGTAAGTGTGTCTGCGTGTGTGTGTCTGCTTGTGTGTGTCTGTGTGTGTGTGTGTGTGTGTGCGTCTGCTTGTGTGTGTGTGTCTGCCTGTGTGTGTGTCTGCCTGTGTGTGTGTCTACCTGTGTGTCTGCCTGTGTGTGCCTGTGTGTGTCTGCTTGTGTGTGTCTGTGTGTGTTGCTTGTGTGTGTCTGTGTGTGTGTCTGCCTGTGTGTCTGCCTGTGTGTGTGTGTCTGCTTGTGTGTTGCGTGTGTGTGTCTGCTTGTGGTGTGTGTGCTTGTGTGTGTGTGTCTGCTTGTTGTGTGTGTCTGCGTGTGTGTTGCTTGTGTGTGTGTCTGTGTGTGTGTGTCTGCCTGTGTGTGCTGCCTGTGTGTGTCTGCCTGTGTGTGTGTTGCTTGCCTGTGTGTGTCTGTGTGAGTGTGTCTGCGTGTGTGTGTCTGCTTGTGTGTCTCTGTGTGTGTGTCTGCCTGTGTGTCTGCTTGTGTGTGTCTGCCTGTGTGTGCTGCTTGTGGTGTGTCTGTGTGTGTGTCTGCCTGTGTGTGTCTGCTTGTGTGTGTGTCTGCTTGTGTGTGTGTGTCTCTGTGTGTGTCTGTGTGTGCGCCTCTTTGTGTGTGTCTGCCTGTGTGTCTGTGTGTGTGTCTGTGTGTGTCTGCTTGTGTGTGTGTCTGCTTGTATGTGCGCCTCTGCTTGTGTGTGTGTCTGCCTGTGTGTGTCTGCTTGTGTGTGTGTCTGCGTGAGTGTGTCTGTGTGTGTGTCTGCCTGTGTGTATCTGCTTGTGTGTGTGTGTCTGCCTGTGTGTGTCTGCTTGTGTGTGTGTCTGTGTGTGTGTGTCTGCCTGTGTGTGTCTGCGTGTGTGTGTCTGCCTGTGTGTGTCTGCTTGTGTGTGTCTGTGTGAGTGTGTCTGCCTGTGTGTCTGTTTGTGTGTGTCTGTGTGAGTGTGTCTGCCTGTGTGTGTCTGCTTGTGTGTGTGTGTGTGCGCCTATGTGTGTGTCTGCTTGTATGTCTGCTTGTGTGTATGCTTGTGTGTGTCTGTGTGTGTGTGTCTGCATGTGTGTGCGCCTCTGTGTGTGTCTCTGCGTGTGTGTGTCTGCTTGTGTGTGTGTGTCTGTGTGTGTGTGTCTGCGTGTGTGTCCGTGTGTGTGTCTGCTTGTGTGCAGTCTCGGCTCGGGTCATGATTCCCGTCGGAGCCCTGACCTCCTCCTTCTCATTGGAGGGTCACCCGGACCTCAAGATCCTTCAGCCCTGGTGGGACGTGTTGTGCGACATGCTCTCTGTGCCCATGTTCATGATCGGCATCTTTGCCGGGATGCTGCAGGTGCTTTGTTCCAACGCACCAGTCCCCACGCACATTCATCAATGTCGCCACCTTGCTATGGATAACATCGCTGAGATGTTGACGACCTCGCCTGGTACGCAGGAGGTCATAGGTTCCATCCCTACCCCTTCTGCATATTTGGACTTCGCGTGTGTCTCATCATCACGGTGGCCGGGAGATGTTAACTACCTTGCCTGGTACGCAGGAGGTCGTGGGTTCCAACGTGCGAGCTCACTCATAGCGCTGGCTAGAGAGCACATCTTGGGTCTATGTGGGTTCCATCCCGACCCCTTCTGCATATTTGTACTTCGCGTGTGTCTCATCATCACGGTGGCGGGAGATGTTAACTACCTCGCCTGGTACGCAGGAGGTCGTGGGTTCCAACTCGACGTGCGAGCTCACTCATAGCGCTGGCTAGAGAGCACATCTTGGGTCTATGTGGGTTCCATCCCTACCCCTTCTGCATATTTGGACTTCGCGTGTGTCTCATCATCACGGTGGCCGGGAGATGTTAACTATCTCGCCTGGTACAGAGGGGGTCGTGGCTTCCAACTCGACGTGCGAGCTCACTCATAGCGCTGGCTAGAGAGCACATCTTGGGTCTATATGGGTTATCTCCCCCCGTACACCGGGAATCTCGCAAAGTGAACCTGAGTTAAGGAGACCACACGGCGTCACGTCATGGTCACGTGGTACCCACTTGCCCCACCTCCGCCCAGAACATGAACGAGCGCATTCTGTGCGTGCCGGTGCCGAGAGGCTTCGACGTGGATCTGAAGGAGTGGAACGAGACCGTCCTGAGGACGCTCGTGGCCAACCCCAGGGCTCACACGGTGAGGTTCCCCCTCGGGCCGGCTCGGCACCACCGGCAATTGCCCGAGGAATAGTGTAATGTATAGTGTAGTGTAGTGTATAGTGTAGTGTATAGTGTAGTGTATAGTGTAGTGTATAGTGTAATGTATAGTGTAGTGTAATTTATAGTGTAGTGTATAGTGTAGTGTATATTGTAATGTACATTATAGTGTAATGTATAGTGTAGTGTATAGTGTAATGTATAGTGTAGTGTATAGTGTAGTGTATAGTGTAATGTACATTATAGTGTAATGTATAGTGTAGTGTATAGTGTATATATTGTAATGTACATTATAGTGTAATGTATAGTGTAGTGTATAGTGTAATGTATAGTGTAATGTATAGTGTAGTGTATAGTGTAGTGTATAGTGTAATGTACATTATAGTGTAATGTATAGTGTAGTGTATAGTGTAGTGTATATTGTAATGTACATTATAGTGTAATGTATAGTGTAGTGTATAGTGTAGTGTATATTGTAATGTACATTATAGTGTAATGTATAGTGTAGTGTATAGTGTAGTGTATATTGTAATGTACATTATAGTGTAATGTATAGTGTAGTGATATTGTAATGTACATTATAGTGTAGTGTATAGTGTAGTGTAGAGTGTAATATCCTAGTACAGCACACCGGTGTGTTGAAGAGCAAAGCCACAACGTTGACGATCTTGAGTACGGTGCTGTTCCGCCAGTAACTACAACCGGCATCATCAGGCCAAAGCCACATTTGAGCCAGCTCTGTCACCGCAAGGGAGGGGCATGCGACATCACCGCCACGCCAGTTCATTTTGCCCTTCCCACACTCGCCCAGGTTGGCTTCGACCAGTACCAGTACCGGTTGATCAACTAGTTCTGCTACGACAACGCGGTGCTGTGGATCAGCAAGTACTTCCCGCATCTCGTGGTGCTGCACACACTCATCCTGACGGCCACCAGGAACTTCTGGTTCAGGTTCCCGGAGACGAGCTCCAAGATCGAGCACTTTGTGTGCGTGGGGTAAGTGCATGGACTCGCAGTGGACCACGCACGCCGTGCACGAAGCCGCACTGGACGGGTTGGCGTCAGCGGCGGCGCTGCAGCCGCCAGCGCCGCCCGCCACAGTGGGGAGCTGCAGGTTAGAAGGGGGCTGACTACGAAGAGACGGCCCACGCCTCCTTCCTGCCTTAGTCATCCCTTGCCCCCTTAAGTAACAAAACTAAAAAAGTTCCCCCTTTTGGGGGGAGACCCTGCGTGGGTTTGGGGTAGAGGTTGCAAACGGGTTTTGATTCCTTACCCGTACCCGTACCCGGCCGCACCAGGGTCGCAAATGGGTACCCGTACCCGGCGGGGACGGGTACCCGTTCCCTACCCGTACCCTACCCGAAATGAGTGACAAACGGTTACTCATCAGTGACTCACGGCCTACCCGTACCCGTACCCGGCCGCACCAGGGTCGCAAACGGCTACCCGGCTACCCGTACCCGACCGGGTACGGGTAGCCGGGTATCGGGTAGGGTACGGGTATCGGGTACCCGGTTGCGACCTCTGTTTTGGGACAGCGAGCCCGTTCACGCATCTTGCTATCCCTCTGCTTTTCATAACCAGTTTGGCTTACGGTTGGCGGTGTGTGGGGAGCGGTGGT
>NW_026890728.1:0-10328 GCF_015708825.2 Lethenteron reissneri | reverse complement strand
TGTGTGGGGGTTAGTGCGAGGGTGAGTGTGGGGGGGAGTGTGGGGGTGAGTGTGGGGTGAGTGTGTGGGAGTGAGTGTGGGGGTGAGTGTGCGGGTGAGTGTGGGAGAGAGTGTGTGGGAGTGAGTGTGGGGGTGAGTGTGGGGGTGAGTGTGGGGGTGAGTGTGGTGGAGTGAGTGTGTGGGTGAGTGTGGGAGAGTGTGTGGGAGTGAGTGTGAGGTGAGTGTGTGGGAGTGAGTGTGGGGGGTTGAGTGTGAGGTGCGAGGGTGAGTGTGGCGGTGATTGTGTGGGTGAGTGTGGGGGTGAGTGTGAGTGTGTGTGGGTGAGTGTGTGGGGGTGAGTGTGGGTGGTGAGTGCAGAGGTGAGTGTGTGGTGTGAGTGTGGGGGTGAGTGTAGGGGTGAGTGCGGGGGGTGGAGTGTGGGGGGTGAGTGTGGGGGTGAGTGCGGGGGGGAGTGTGGGGGGTGAGTGTGTGGGTGAGTGTGGGGGTTAGTGCGAGAGTGAGTGCGAGGGTGAGTGTGGGGGTGAGTGCGAGAGTGAGTGCGGGGGTGAGTGTGCGGGGGTGAGTGCGAGCATGAATGCGTGGGGTGAGTGTGGGGGTGAGTGCGGGAGTGAGTGTGCGTGTGGGGGGTGAGTGTGCGAGGGTGAGTGCGAGGGTGAGGTGAGTGTGTGTGGGGTGAGTGTGGGGGTGAGTGTGCGTGTGAGGGGCTGGTAACACCTCCACTGAGCACGAACTCGCACCGGTAGCCGTGGCAGTAAACACCCCCCAGCTAAGCCTGCGCTGGAGGCCCAGGGCAGGAGAGGCTGCCACTCCTCTGTCAGGAGCTGGACCGGTCCCGCCGGATCTCTGTGGTGTCCAGGAGGTCCGGTGGACCGGTTGGAGCTCCAGTCACCATGAGGGTGGACAATTCTCCACTCAGGGCAGGAGAGGCTGTCTGTGACGCTCCCTGAGGAGGAGAGGCTTGCCACTCCTCTGTCAGGAGCTGGACCGGTACCGCCGGATCTCTGTGGTGTCCCGGATGGTCCGGTGGTAAGGCCGGTTGGAGCTCCAGTCACCATGAGGGGTGGACAGTTCTCCACTCGGGGCAGGAGAGGCTGTCTGTGACGCTCCCTGCGGAGGAGAGGCTGCCACTCCTCTGTCAGGAGCTGGACCGGTACCGCCTGGATCTCTGTGGTGTCCAGGAGGTCCGGTGGACCGGTTGGAGCTCCAGTCACCATGAGGGGTGGACAATTCTCCACTCAGGGCAGGAGAGGGCTGTCTGTGACGCTCCCTGAGGAGGAGAGGCCTGCACTCCTCTGTCAGGAGCTGGACCGGTACCGCCTGGATCTCTGCGGTATTCAGGAGGTCCTGTGGACCGGTTGGAGCTCCAGTCACCATGAGGGGTGGACAATTCTCCACTCAGGGCAGGAGAGGCTGTCTGTGACGCTCCCTGAGGAGGAGAGGCTGCCACTCCTCTGTCAGGAGCTGGACCGGTACCGCCTGGATCTCTGCGGTATTCAGGAGGTCCTGTGGATCCGGTTGGAGCTCCAGTCACCATGAGGGGTGGACAATTCTCCACTCAGGGCAGGAGAGGCTGTCTGTGACGCTCCCTGAGGAGGAGAGGCTGCCACTCCTCTGTCAGGAGGCGGGACTGGTACCGCCTGGATCTCTGCAGTATTCAGGAGGTCCTGTGGACCGGTTGGAGCTCCAGCCACCATGAGGTGTGGACAGTCCTCTACTCGGGGCAGGGAGACTGCCAAACAACAGGGTAGTGGCTCTTCTTCTGAATAAAATAGTGAAGGGGGTGTGGGAGCGTGGCGGTGAGGTGTGGGAAGCTGTAAGCCCCAGGCTACTCTTGTACTCTATGTGTGTGTCTGTGTGTGTTACTCTGTGTGTTCTCTGTGTGCTGTGTCTGTGTGTGCACTGTGTGTAACTGTGTGTGTGTGTCTGTGTGTGTACTGTGTGTACTCTGTGTGTGTGTCTGTGTGTGTGTATTGTGTGTGTGTATACTCTGTATGTGTGTCTGGTGTGTGTACTGTGTGTGTGTCTCAGTGTCTCAGTGTATTCTCAGTGTCTCAGTGTCTCAGTGTCTGAGTGTCTCTCTGTCTGTGTGTCTCAGTGTCTCAGTGTCTCAGTGTCTCAGTGTCTCAATGTCTCTCTCAGTGTCTCAGTGTCTCAATATCTCAGTGTCTCAGTGTCTCAATGTCTCAGTGTCTCAGTGTCTCAATGTCTCAGGTCTCTCCTCCAGTGTCTCAATGTCTCAGTCTCTCTCTCTCAGTGTCTCAGTGTCTCAGTGTCTCAGTGTCTCAGTGTCTCTGTGTCTCAATGTCTCAGTGTCTCAGTGTCTCTGTGTCTCAATGTCTCAGTGTCTCAGTGTCTCAGTGTCTCAGTGTCTCAGTGTCTCTCTCTCAGTGTCTCAGTGTCTCTCTGTCGGTGTGTCGCAGTGTCTCAGTGTCTCAGTGTCTCAGTGTTCTCAGTGTCTCAGTGTCTCAGTGTCTCTCTCTCTCTCTGTCTCAGTGTCTCAGTGTCTCAGTTGTCTCTCTCTCTGTTCTCAGTTGTCCCAGTGTCTCAGTGTCTCAGTGTCTCAGTGTTTCTCTCTGTCTCAGTGTTCTAGTGTCTCAGGTCTCTCTCTGTCTCAGTGTCTCAGTGTCTCAGTGTCTCAGTGTCTCTCTCTGTCTCAGTGTTCTCAGTGTCTCAGTGTCTCTATCTCTCTGTCTCAGTGTCTCAGTGTCTCAGTGTCTCAGTGTCTCTCTGTCTCAGTGTCTCTCTCTCTCTCTCTGTCTCAGTGTCTCAGTGTCTCAGTGTCTCAGTGTCTCAGTGTCTCACTCTCTCTCTCAGTGTCTCAGTGTCTCAGTGTCTCAGTGCCTCAGTGTCTCTCTCAGTGTCTCAGTGTCTCAGTGTCTCAGTGTCTCAGTGTCTCAGTGTCTCAGTGTCTCTCTCAGTGTCTCAGTGTCTCAGTGTCTCTCTCTGTCTCAGTGTCTCAGTGTATCAGTGTCTCTCTCTCTCTGTCTCAGTGTCTCAGTGTCTCAGTGTCTCTCTCTCCTGTCAGTGTCATCAGTGTCTCAGTGTCTCAGTGTATCTCTCTGTCTCAGTGTCCCAGTGTCTCAGTGTCTCAGTGTCTCAGTGTCTATTTCTGTCTCAGTGTCTCAGTGTCTCAGGTCTCTCTCTCTCTGTCTCAGTGTCTCAGTGTCTCAGTGTCTCTCTCTGTCTCAGTGTCTCAGTGTATCAGTGTCTCTCTCTCTCTGTCTCAGTGTCTCAGTGTCTCAGTGTCTCAGTGTCTCTCTGTCTCAGTGTCAGTGTCTCAGTGTCTCAGTGTCTCTCTCTCTCTGTCTCAGTGTCTCAGTGTCTCAGTGCCTCAGTGTCTCTCTCAGTGTCTCAGTGTCTCAGTGTCTCTCTGTCTCAGTGTCTCAGTGTCTCAGTGTCTCCTCTCTCTCTGTCTCAGTGTCTCATTGTCTCTGTGTCTCTCTGTCTGTGTGTCTCAGTGTCTCAGTGTCTCAGTGTCTCAGTGTCTCTCTCTCTCTGTCAGTGTCTCAGTGTCTCAGTGTCTCAGTGTCTCTCTCAGTGTCTCAGTGCCTCAGTGTCTCTCTGTCTCAGTGTCTCAGTGTCTCAGTGTCTGTCTCAGTGTCTCAGTCTCTCTCTCTCTGTCTCAGTGTCTCAGTGTCTCTCTCAGTGTCTCAGTGTCTCAGTGTCTCTCTGTCTCAGTGTCTCAGTGTCTCAGTGTCTCTCTCTCTCTCTGTCTCAGTGTCTCAGTGTCTCTCTCAGTGTCTCAGTGTCTCAGTGTCTCAGTGTCTCAGTGTCTCTGTGTCTCAATGTCTCAGTCTCTCTCTCTCTCGGTGTCTCATTGTCTCAGTGTCTCTCTCTGTCTCAGTGTCTCAGTGTCTCAGTGTCTCAGTGTCTCTCTCTCTCTGTCTCAGTGTCTCAGTGTCTCAGTGTCTCAGTGTCTCAGTGTCTCAGTGTCTCGGTGTCTCAGTGTCCCGGTGTCTCAGTGTCCCAGTGTCTCGGTGTCCCGGTGTCTCTCTGTCTCAGTGTCTCAGTGTCTCAGTGTCTCTCTCAGTGTCTCAGTGTCTCAGTGTCTCGCTCAGTGTCTTAGTGTCTCAGTGTCTCAGTGTGTCTCAGTGTCTCTCTGTCTCTCTGTCTCTCTCTCTCTCTCAGTGTCTCTCAGTGTCTCAATGTCTCAGTGTCCCAGTGTCTCAGTGTCTCAGTGTCTCTCTGTCTCTCTGTCTCTCTCTCTCTCTCTCAGTGTCTCAGTGTCTCAGTGTCTCAGTGTCTCAGTGTCTCTCAGTGTCTCAGTGTCTCTCTGTCTCAGTGTCTCAGTGTCTCAGTGTCTCAGTGTCTCTCAATGTCTCTCAGTGTCTCGGTGTCTCGGTGTCTCAGTGTCCCAGTGTCTCAGTGTCTCTCAGTGTCTCAGTGTCTCAGTGTCTCAGTGTCTCTCAGTGTCTCAGTGTCTCAGTGTCTGAGTGTCTCTCTGTCTGTGTGTCTCAGTGTCTCAGTGTCTCAGTGTCTCTCTGTCTGTGTGTCTCAGTGTCTCAGCGTGGCGGTGGTGTCGGCCTGCGTGAGCGCGTGTCTCAGTGTCTCAGTGTCTCAGTGTCTCCGCTCAGTGTCCTCAGTTTCTCCTCAGGGTCTCAGTTTCTTCTCACTCTCAGTTCTCAGGTCTCTCTCTGTGTCTCAAGTTTCTCAGTGGTCTCTCCTCGGGGTCTCAAGGTATCAGTGTCTCTCTCAGTGTCTCAGTGTCTCAGTGTCTCTCTCAGTGTCTCAGTGTCTCAGTGTCTCTCTGTCTCAGTGTCTCAGTGTCTCAGTGTCTCTCTCTCTCTCTGTCTCAGTGTCTCAGTGTCTTTCTCAGTGTCTCAGTGTCTCAGTGTCTCTCTCTCTCTGTCTCAGTGTCTCAGTGTCTCAGTGTCTCTCTCTGTGTCTCAGTGTCTCAGTGTCTCAGTGTCTCTCTCTGTCTCAGTGTCTCAGTGTCTCAGTGTCTCAGTGTCTCAGTGTCCCAGTGTCTCAGTGTCTCTCTCTCTCTCTGTCTCAGTGTCCCAGTGTCTCAGTGTCTCAGTGTCTCAGTGTCTCTCTCTGTCTCAGTGTCTCAGTGTCTCAGTGTCTCTCTCTCTCTGTCTCAGTGTCTCAGTGTCTCTCTCTCTCTGTCTCAGTGTCTCAGTGTCTCTCTCTGTCTCAGTGTCTCAGTGTCTCTCTCTCTCTGTCTCAGTGTCTCAGTGTCTCAGTGTCTCTCTCTGTCTCAGTGTCTCAGTGTCTCTCTCTCTCTGTCTCAGTGTCTCAGTGTCTCAGTGTCTCAGCGCGTCGTGTCCGCTGGTGCAGCGCGAGGCGCCGCTGCACGAGGTGGAGCAGCAGCAGCGGCAGCGGTGGCGGTGGTGTCGGCCTGCGTGAGTGCGTGTCTCAGTGTCTCAGTGTCTCAGTGTCTCTCTCAGTGTCTCAGTGTCTCAGTGTCTCAGTGTCTCTCTGTCTCAGTGTCTCAGTGTCTCTCTCTGTCTCAGTGTCTCAGTGTCTCAGTGTCTCAGTGTCTCTCTCTCTCTGTCTCAGTGTCTCAGTGTCTCAGTGTCTCTCTCTGTCTCAGTGTCCCAGTGTCTCAGTGTCTCAGTGTCTCAGTGTCTCTCTCTGTCTCAGTGTCTCAGTGTCTCAGTGTCTCTCTCTCTCTGTCTCAGTGTCTCAGTGTCTCAGTGTCTCAGTGTCTCTCCTGTCTCAGTGTCTCAGTGTCTCTCTCTCTCTGTCTCAGTGTCTCAGTGTCTCAGTGTCTCTGTGTCTCAATGTCTCAGTCTCTCTCTCTCTCGGTGTCTCAATGTCTCAGTGTCTCTCTCAGTGTCTCAGTGTCTCTCTGTCTCAGGTGTCTCAGTGTCTCTCTGTCTCTCTGTCTCTCTCTCTCTCAGTGTCTCAGTGTCTCTGTCTCAGTGTCTCAGTGTCTCAGTGTCTCGGGTGTCCAGTCTCAGTCTCTCTCTCTCGGTGTCTCAATGTCTCAGTGTCTGTCTCAGTGTCTCAGTGTCTCAGTGTCTCTGTGTTCAATGTCTCAGTCTCTCTCTCTCGGTGTCTCAATGTCTCAGTGTCTCTCTCAGTGTCTCAGTGTCTCTCTGTCTCAGTGTCTCAGGTCTCAGTGTATCAGTGTCTCTGTGTCTCAATGTCTCAGTCTCTCTCTCTCGGTGTCTCAATGTCTCAGTGTCTCTCTCAGTGTCTCAGTGTCTCTCTGTCTCCGTGTCTCAGTGTCTCTCTGTCTCTCTGTCTGTCTCTCTCTCAGTGTCTCTCTGTCTCAGTGTCTCAGTGTCGCTCTGTCTCAGTGTCTCAGTGTCTCTGTGTCTCAATGTCTCAGGTCTCTCTCTCCGGTGTCTCAATGTCTCAGTGTCTCTCTCAGTGTCTCAGTGTCTCTCTGTCTCAGTGTCTCAGTGTCTCTCTGTCTCTCTGTCTCTCTCTCTCAGTGTCTCAGTGTCTCTCTGTCTCAGTGTCTCAGTGTCTCTCTGTCTCAGTGTCTCAGTGTCTCTGTGTCTCAATGTCTCAGGTCTCTCTCTCTCGGTGTCTCAATGTCTCAGTGTCTCTCTCAGTGTCTCAGTGTCTCTCTGTCTCAGTGTCTCAGTGTCTCTCTGTCTCTCTGTCTCTTTCTCTCTCAGTGTCTCAGTGTCTCTCTGTCTCAGTGTCTCAGTTCTCTCTGTCTCAGTGTTCTCAGTGTCTCTGTGTCTCAATGTCTCAGTCTCTCTCTCTCGGTTGTCTCAATGTCTCAGTGTCTCTCTCAGTGTCTCAGTGTCTCTCTGTCTCAGTGCTCAGTGTCTCTCTGTCTCTCTGTCTCTCTCTCTCTCATCGTGTCTCAGTGTCTCTCTGTCTCAGTGTCTCAGTGTCTCTCTGTCTCAGTGTCTCAGTGTCTCTGTGTTCTCAATGTCTCAGTCTCTCTCTCTCGGTGTCTCAATGTCTCAGTGTCTCTCTCTGTCTCAGTGTCTACAGTGTCTCAGTGTCTCAGTGTCTCTCTCTCTCTGTCTCAGTGTCTCTCTGTCTCAGTGTCTCAGTGTCTCTGTGTCTCAATGTCTCAGTCTCTCTCTCTCGGTGTCTCAATGTCTCAGTGTCTCTCTCTGTCTCAGTGTCCAGTGTCTCAGTGTCTCAGTGTCTCTCTCTCTCTGTCTCAGTGTGTCTCAGTGTCTCAGTGTCCTCTCTGTCTCAGTGTCCAGTGTCTCAGTGTCTCTCTCTCTCTGTCTCAGGTCTCAGTGTCTCAGTGTCTCGTGTTCAATGTCTCAGTCTCTCTCTCTCGGGTCTCAATGTCTCAGTGTCTCTCTCAGTGTCTCCAGTGTCCTCTCGTCTCAGTTGTCTCAGTGTCTCTCTGTCTCTCTGTCTCTCTCTCTCTCAGTGTCTCAGTGTTCTCTGTCTCAGTGTCTCAGGTCTCTCTGTCTCAGTGTCTCAGTGTCTCTGTGTCTCAATGTCTCAGTCTCTCTCTCTCGGTGTCTCAATGTCTCAGTTGTCTCTCTCTGTCTCAGTGTCTCAGTGTTCAGGTTCCAGTGTCTCTCTCTGTCTCAGTGTCTCAGTGTCTCAGTGTCTCTCTCTGTCTCAGTGTCCCAGTGTCTCAGTGTCTCAGTGTCTCAGTGTCTCTCTCTGTCTCAGTGTCTCAGTGTCTCAGTGTCTCTCTCTCTCTGTCTCAGTGTCTCAGTGTCTCAGTGTCTCAGTGTCTCTCTCTGTCTCAGTGTCTCAGTGTCTCAGTGTCTCTCTCTCTCTGTCTCAGTGTCTCAGTGTCTCAGTGTCTCTGTGTCTCAATGTCTCAGTCTCTCTCTCTCTCGGTGTCGCAATGTCTCAGTGTCTCTCTCAGTGTCTCAGTGTCTCTCTGTCTCAGTGTCTCAGTGCTCGTGTCTCAGTGTCTCTGTGTCTCAATGTCTCAGTCTCTCTCTCTCTCTCGTGTCTCAATGTCTCAGTGTCTCTCTCAGTGTCTCAGTGTCTCTCTGTCTCAGTGTCTCAGTGCTCTCTGTCTCTCTGTCTCTCTCTCTCTCTCTCTCAGTGTCTCAGTGTCTCTCTGTCTCAGTGTCTCAGTGTCTCAGTGTCTCGGTGTCTCAATGTCTCAGTCTCTCTCTCTCGGTGTCTCAATGTCCTCAGTGTCTGTCCTCAGTGTCTCAGTGTCTCAGTGGTCTCAGTGTCTCTGTGTCTCAATGTCTCAGTCTCTCTCTCTCGGTGTCTCAATGTCTCAGTGTCTCTCTCAGTGTCTCAGTGTCTCTCTGTCTCAGTGTCTCAGTGTCTCAGTGTCTCAGTGTCTCTGTGTCTCAATGTCTCAGTCTCTCTCTCTCGGTGTCTCAATGTCTCAGTGTCTCTCTCAGTGTCTCAGTGTCTCTCTGTCTCAGTGTCTCAGTGTCTCTCTGTCTCTCTGTCTCTCTCTCTCAGTGTCTCAGTGTCCTCTCGTCTCAGTGTCTCAGTGTCTCTCTGTCTCAGTGTCTCAGTGTCTCTGTGTTCAATGTCTCAGTCTCTCTCTCTCGGTGTCTCAATGTCTCAGTGTCCTCTCTCAGTGTCTCAGTGTCTCTCTGTCTCAGTGTCTCAGTGTCTCTCTGTCTCTCTGTCTCTCTCTCTCTCAGTGTCTCAGTGTCTCTCTGTCTCAGTGTCTCAGTGGTCTCTCTGTCTCAGTGTCTCAGTGTCTCTGTGTCTCAATGTCTCAGTCTCTCTCTCTCGGTTCTCAATGTCTCAGTGTCTCTCTCAGTGTCCTCAGTGTCTCTCTGTCTCAGTGTCTCAGTGTCTCTCTGTCTCTCTGTCTCTCTCTCTCTCAGTGTCTCAGTGTCTCTCTGTCTCAGTGTCTCAGTGTCTCTCTGTCTCAGTGTCTCAGTGTCTCTGTGTCTCAATGTCTCAGTCTCTCTCTCTCGGTGTCTCAATGTCTCAGTGTCTCTCTCAGTGTCTCAGTGTCTCTCTGTCCGTGTCTCATGTCTCTCTGTCTCTCTCTCTCTCAGTGTCTCAGTGTCCTCTCTGTCTCAGTGTCTCAGTGTCTCAGTGTCTCGGTGTCTCAATGTCTCAGTCTCTCTCTCGGTGTCTCAATGTCTCAGTGTCTGTCTCAGTGTCTCAGTGTCTCAGTGTCTCAGTGTCCAGTGTCTCTGTGTCTCAATGTTCAGTCTCTCTCTCTCGGTGTCTCAGTCTCAGTGTCTGTCTCAGTGTCTCAGTGTCTCTCGTCTCAGTGTCTCAGTGTCTCTCTGTCTCAGTCTCAGTGTCTGTCTCTCTCTCTGTCTCTCTCTCTGTCAGTGTCTCAGTGTCTCTCTGTCTCAGTGTCTCAGTGTCTCAGTGTCTCGGTGTCTCAATGTCTCAGTCTCTCTCTCTCGGTGTCTCAATGTCTCAGTGTCTGTCTCAGTGTCTCAGTGTCTCAGTGTCTCAGTGTCTCTGTGTCCAATGTCTCAGTCTCTCTCTCTCGGTGTCTCAATGTCTCAGTGTCTGTCTCAGTGTCTCAGTGTCTCTCTGTCTCAGTGTCTCAGTGTCTCTCTGTCTCTCTGTCCTCTCTCTCTCAGTGTCTCAGTGTCTCTCTGTCTCAGTGTCTCAGTGTCTCAGTGTCTCGGTGTCTCAATGTCTCAGTCTCTCTCTCTCGGTCTCAATGTCTCAGTGTCTGTCTCAGTGTCTCAGTGTCTCTCTGTCTCAGTGTCTCAGTGTCTCTCTGCTCTCTGTCTCTCTCTCTCTCAGTGTCTCAGTGTCTCTCTGTCTCAGTGTCTCAGTGTCTCAGTGTCTCGGTGTCTCAATGCTCAGTCTCTCTCTCTCGGTGTCTCAATGTCTCAGTGTCTCTCTCAGTGTCCAGTGTCTCAGCGCGTCGTGTCCGCTGGTGCAGCGCGAGGCGGCCGTGCACGAGGTGGAGCGCAGCAGCGGCAGCGGTGGCGGCGCTGCCTCCGCTCCTCCGCGGAGACGGCGCGGAGCTGCTCCGCCTGCGCGCGGAGCTCCGCGCGGCGCTCTCGCCGCTTGCGCGGAGCCAGCTGGACAACAACAACAACAGATGAGAACAACAATAAGAACAACGACAAACAAGAAGACAACAATAAGAACAACATGAAGAACAACAACAACAAACAAGAAGAACAACAATAAACAACATGAAGAACAACAACAACAAACAAGAAGAACAACAATAAGAACAACGACAAACAAGAAACAACACCCGAATAATAAGACACCAAGAACAACAACAACAACTAGAAGAACAAACGACAAGAAAACAATAAGAAACAAGACAACAACAACATGAAGAACAACAGAAGAACAACGACAACAAGAACAAACAAGAACAAACAAGAACAACAACACGAATAACAATAAGAACACCAACACAACAACAAGATGAACAACAACGACAAAAACAACAATAAGAACAACAAGATGAACAACAACAACAAGAACACCAAGAACAACAACAACAAGATGAACCAACAACAAAT
>NW_026890727.1:0-11926 GCF_015708825.2 Lethenteron reissneri | reverse complement strand
TTCTTTCGCTCCGAATTCCCTGGAGCTGGCAAAACGCTCATTATAGTGTCGCCAAATATGGTCCGAACGTCACGAAACTTCCACACGCCTTTCCAGCAGATTTGCTCGTGTACCAAAAAAGTCAAATTTTCACATAGACCCCATCAAACGGTAGAAATTGGCCGGGATTGCTCTCATGTGCGTTACGGGCCTCGTTTCTCTCGCTCCGAATTCCCTGGAGCTGGCAAAACGCTCATTATAGTGTCGCCAAATATCGTCCGAACGTCACGAAACTTCCACACGCTTTTCCAGCACACATAGACCCCATCAAACGGTAGAAATTGGCCGGGATTGCTCTCATGTGCGTTACGGAGCATCGTTTCTCTCGCTCCGAATTCCCTGAGCTGGGAAATCGCAATTTTTTGTGTCGCCAAATATCGTCGAACGTCACGAACCTTCCACACGCTTTTCCAGCAGATTTTCTCGTGCACCAAAAAAAGTCAAAATTTTTACACACAGACCCCATCAAACGGTAGAAATTGGCCGGGATTGCTCTCATGTGCGTTACGGAGCATCGTTTCTTTCGCTCCGAATTCCCTGGAGCTGGCAAAACGCTCATTTATTGTCGCCAAATATGGTCCGAACGTCACGAAACTTCCACACGCCTTTCCAGCAGATTTGCTCGTGCACCAAAAAAAGTCAAAATTTTTACACATAGACCCCATCAAACGGTAGAAATTGGCCGGGATTGCTCTCATGTGCGTTACGGGGCCTCGTTTCTCTCGCTCCGAATTCCCTGGAGCTGGCAAAACGCTCATTATAGTGTCGCCAAATATCGTCCGAACGTCACGAAACTTCCACACGCCTTTCCAGCAGATTTGCTCGTGCACCAAAAAAGTCAAATTTTACACACAGACCCCATCAAACGGTAGAAATTGGCCGGGATTGCTCTCATGTGCGTTACGGGGCCTCGTTTCTCTCGCTCCGAATTCCCTGGAGCTGGCAAACGCTCATTATAGTGTCCGCCAAATATCGTCCGAACGTTCACGAAACTCAATCCACACGCTTTCCAGCCACACATAGACCCCAATCAAAACGGTACGAAATTGGCCGGGAATTGCTCTCATGTGCGCTTACAGGGGCCGTCGTTTCTCTCGCTCCGAATTGGTCCTCTCGGAGCTGGGGAAATTCGCTCATTTAGTGTCCGCCAAATATCGTAGGAACGTCACGAGCTCTTCCACAGCGCTTGTTCCAGCAGATTTGCTCGTGGCACACAAAAAACTTCAAAATTTTATACACATAGACACCCCATCAAACGGTAGAAATTGGCCGGGATTGCCTCTCATGTGGAGTTAACGGGGCCTCGTTTCTCTCGCTCCGGAATTCCTGGGAGCTGGAGATCGCTCGTATTTAGTTGTCGCCAAATATCGTAGGAAGCGTCACGAACCTTCCACCATAAAAACGCTTTTCAGCAGATTTGCTCGTGCACCAAAAAACGTCAAAATTTTTACACATAGACCCCATCAAACGGTAGAAATTGGCCGGGATTGCTCTCATGTGCGGTACGGGGCTCTCGGTTCTCTCGCTCCGATTCCCTGAAGCTGGGAAATCGCAATTTTTTGTGTCGCCAAACTAGCGTCGCAACGTCACGAACCTTCCACACGCCTTTTCCAGCAGATTTTCTCGTGCACCAAAAAAAGTCAAAATTTTTACACACGACCCCATCAAACGGTAGAAAATTGGCCGGGGATTGCTCTCATGTGCGTTACGGAGCATACGTTTCTTCTCGCTCCGAATTCCCTGGAGCTGGCAAAACGCGCATTTTAGTGTCGCCAAATATGGTCCGAACGTCACGAGAAACTTCCACCGCCTTTCCCAGCAGATTTGCTCGTGCACCAAAAAAAGTCAAAATTTTACACATAGACCCCATCAAAAACGGTAGAAATTGGACGGATTGCTTCTCATGTGAGTTACGGGGCCTCGTTTCTCTCGCTCCAGAATTCCTGAAGCTGGAAAATCGCAATTTTTGTGTCGCCAATATCGGCCGAACGTCACGAAACTTCCACACGACCTTTCCAGCAGAGTGCTTCGGGGCCACCAAAAAAAGGTCAAAATTTTACACACAGACGGCCATCAAACTGTAGAATTGGGACCAGGGATTGCCTCTCATAGTGCGTTTAAACGGAGCATCGGTTTCATTTCTGCTTCCGAATTCCCTGGAAGCTGGCAAACGCTCCATTTTAAAGTGTCGCCAAATATGGTCCGAACGGCTCACGAAACTTCCACAACGCCTTTCCAGCAAGACTTTGCGCGTGTATCCCAAAAAAATGTCAAAATTTTACCACATAGACCCACATTAAACGGTAGAAATTGGACGGGATTGCTCTAACGTGGCGTTACGGGGCCTACGTTACTCTCGCGCTCCGAATTCCCGGGAGCTGGCAAAAACGCTCAGTATAGGTCGCCAATATCGTCCGAACGGGCACGAAACTTCCACAAACTTGTCCAGCACACAGACCCCATCAAACGGTAGAAATTGGACGGGATTGCTCATCATGTGCGTTACGGGGGCCTCTCGTTTCTCTCGCTCCGAATTCCCTGAAGCTGGCGAAATCGCTCATTATAGTGTCGCCAAATATCGTCCGAAACGTCACGAAACTTCCACACGCTTTTCCAGCACACATAGACCCCATCAAACGGTAGAAATTGGCCGGGGATTGCTCTCATGTGCGTTACGGGGCCTCGTTTCTCTCGCTCCGAATTCCCTGGAGCTGGGAAATCGCTCATTTTAGTGTCGCCAAATATCGTAGGAACGTCACGAACCTTCCACACGCTTTTCCAGCAGATTTGCTCGTGCACCAAAAAACTTCAAAATTTTTACACATAGACCCCATCAAACGGTAGAATTGGCCGGGATTGCTCTCATGTGAGTTACGGGGCCTCGTTTCTCTCGCTCCGAATTCCCTGGAGCTGGGAAATCGCTCATTTTAGTGTCGCCAAATATCGTAGGAACGTCACGAACCTTCCACACGCTTTTCCAGCAGATTTGCTCGTGCACCAAAAAACGTCAAAATTTTTACACATAGACCCCATCAAACGGTAGAAATTGGCCGGGATTGCTCTCATGTGCGTTACGGGGCCTCGTTTCTCTCGTCTCCGCTTCCGAATTCCCTGAGCTGGGAAAATCGCATTTTTGTGTCGCCCAAATATCGTAGCAACGTCACGAACTTCCACACGCTTTTCCAGCAGATTTTCTCGTGCACCAAAAAAAGTCAAAATTTTTACACACAGACCCCATCAAACGGTAGAAATTGGCCGGGATTGCTCTCATGTGCGTACGGGGCCTCGTTTCTCTCGCTCCGATTCCCTGGAGCTGGCAAAACGCTCATTATAGTGGTCGCCAAAATATCGTCCGAACGTCACGAAACTTCCACACGCTTTTCCAGCACACATAGACCCCATCAAACGGTAGAAATTGGACGGGATTGCTCTCACTGTGCGTTACGGGGCCTCGTTGCTCTCGCTCCGAATTCCATGAAGGGGAAATCGCTATTATAGTGTCGCCAATCCGTTCCCGAACGTCACGAAACTTCCCACGCTTTTCCCGCACCACATAGACCCAATCAAACGGTAGAAATTGGCCGGGGATTTGCTCTCATGTGCGTTACGGGGCCTACGTTTTCTCTCGCTCCGAATTCCCTGGAGCTGGCAAACGCTCATTATAGTGTCGCCAAATATCGTCCGAAACGTCACGAAACTTCCACACGCTTTTCCAGCACACATAGACCCCATCAAACGTAGAAATTGGCCGGGATTGCTCTCATTGCGTTACGGAGCATCGTTTCTCTCGCTCCGAAGTTCCCTGAAGTGGGAAATCGCAATTTTTTTGTGTCGCCAAATATCGTACGAACGTCACGAACCTTCCACACGCTTTTCCAGCAGATTTTCTCGTGCACCAAAAAAAGTCAAAATTTTACACACAGACCCCATCAAACGGTAGAAATTGGCCGGGATTGCTCTCATGTGCGTTACGGAGCATCGTTTCTTTCGCTCCGAATTCCCTGGAGCTGGCAAAACGCTCATTATAGTGTCGCCAAATATGGTCCGAACGTTCACGAAACTTCCACACGCCTTTCCAGCAGATTTGCTCGTGTACCAAAAAAAAGTCAAAATTTTTACACATAGACCCCATCAAACGGTAGAAATTGGCCGGGATTGCTCTCATGTGCGTTACGGGGCCTCGGTTCTCTCGCTCCGAATTCCCTGGAGCTGGCAAAACGCTCATTATAGTGTCGCCAAATATCGTCCGAACGTCACGAAACTTCCACAACGTTTTCCAGCACACATAGACCCCATCAAACGGTAGAAATTGGCCGGGATTGCTCTCATGTGCGTTACGGAGCATCGTTTCTCTCGCTCCGAATTCCCTGAAGCTGGGAAATCGCAATTTTTTGTGTCGCCAAATATCGTACGAACGTCACGAACCTTCCACACGCTTTTCCAGCAGATTTTCTCGTGCACCAAAAAAGTCAAAATTTTTACACACAGACCCCATCAAACGGTAGAAATTGGCCGGGATTGCTCTCATGTGCGTTACGGAGCCTCGTTTCTTTCGCTCCGAATTCCCTGGAGCTGGCAAAACGCTCATTTTA
The DNA here is from genome assembly GCF_015708825.2 of Lethenteron reissneri. Lineage (NCBI taxonomy): Eukaryota > Metazoa > Chordata > Hyperoartia > Petromyzontiformes > Petromyzontidae > Lethenteron > Lethenteron reissneri. Next base: position 7,295 of record NW_026890727.1, on the reverse strand, counting down.
TTGTCGCCAAATATGGTCCGAACGTCACGAAACTTCCACACGCCTTTCCAGCAGATTTGCTCGTGCACCAAAAAAAGTCAAAATTTTTACACATAGACCCCATCAAACGGTAGAAATTGGCCGGGTTTGCTCTCATGTGCGTTACGGGGCCTCGTTTCTCTCGCTCCGAATTCCCTGGAGCTGGCAAAACGCTCATTATAGTGTCGCCAAATATCGTCCGAACGTCACGAAACTTCCACACGCCTTTCCAGCAGATTTGCTCGTGCACCAAAAAAAGTCAAAATTTTTACACACAGACCCCATCAAACGGTAGAAATTGGCCGGGATTGCTCTCATGTGCGTTACGGGGCCTCGTTTCTCTCGCTCCGAATTCCCTGGAGCTGCAAAACGCTCATTATAGTGTCGCCAAATATCGTCCGAACGTCACGAAACTTCCACACGCTTTTCCAGCACACATAGACCCCATCAAACGGTAGAAATTGGCCGGGATTGCTCTCATGTGCGTTACGGGGCCTCGTTTCTCTCGCTCCGAATTCCCTGGAGCTGGGAAATCGCTCATTTTAGTGTCGCCAAATATCGTAGGAACGTCACGAAACCTTCCACACGCCTTTCCAGCAGATTTGCTCGTGCACCAAAAAAACGTCAAAATTTTTACACATAGACCCCATCAAACGGTAGAAATTGGCCGGGATTGCTCTCATGTGAGTTACGGGGCCTCGTTTCTCTCGCTCCGAATTCCCTGAAGCTGGGAAATCGCTCATTTTTAGTGTCGCCAAATATCGTAGAACGTCACGAACCTTCCACACGCCTTTTCCAGCAGATTTGCTCGTGCACCAAAAAAAGTCAAAATTTTTACCACATAGACCCCATCAAACGGTAGAAATTGGCCGGGATTGCTCTCATGTGCGTTACGGGGCCTCGTTTCTCTCGCTCCGAATTCCCTGGAGCTGGCAAAACGCTCATTATAGTGTCGCCAAATATCGGTCCGAACGTCACGAAACTTCCACACGCCTTTCCAGCAGATTTGCTCGTGCACCAAAAAAAGTCAAAATTTTTACACATAGACCCATCAAACGGTAGAAATTGGCCGGGATTGCTCCTCATGTGAGTTACGGGGCCTCGTTTCTCTCGCTCCAAATTCCCTGAAGCTGGGAAATCGCCATTTTTTAGTGTCGCCAAATATCGTCCGAACGTCACGAAACTTCCACTAACGCCTTTCCAGCAGATTTGCTCGTGCACCAAAAAAAAGTCAAAATTTTACACACAGACCCCATCAAACGGTAGAAATTGGCCGGGATTGCTCTCATGTGCGTTACGGAGGCCATCGTTTCTTCGCTCCGAATTCCCTGGAGCTGGCAAAACGCTCATTTTAGTGTCGCCAAATATGGTCCGAACGTCACGAACTTCCACACGCCTTTCCAGCAGATTTGCTCGTGTACCAAAAAAAGTCAAATTTTTACACATAGACCCCATCAAACGGTAGAAATTGGACGGGATTGCTCTCACGTGCGTTACGGGAGCATCGTTTCTCTCGCGCCGAATTCCCTGGAGCTGGCAAAACGCTCATTTAGTGTCGCCAAATATGTCCGAACGTCACGAAACTTCCACACGCCTTTTCCAGCACACATAGACCCCATCAAACGGTAGAAATTGGACGGGATTGCTCTCATGTGCGTTACGGGGCCTCGTTTCTCTCGCTCCGAATTCCCTGAGCTGGCAAACGCTCATTATAGTGTCGCCAAATATCGTCCGAACGTCACGAAACTTCCACACGCTTTTTCCAGCACACATAGACCCCATCAAACGGTAGAAATTGGCGGGATTGCTCTCATGTGCGTTACGGGGCCTCGTTTCTCTCGCTCCGAATTCCCTGGCTGGGAAATCGCTCATTTAGTGTCGCCAAATATCGTAGAACGTCACGAACCTTCCACACGCTTTTCCAGCAGATTTCTCGTGCACCAAAAAACTTCATTTTTACACATAGACCCCATCAAACGGTAGAAATTGGCCGGGATTGCTCTCATGTGAGTTACGGGGCCTCGTTCTCTCGCTCCGAATTCCCTGGAGCTGGGAAATCGCTCATTTTAGTGTCGCCAAATATCGTAGGAACGTCACGAACCTTCCACACGCTTTTCCAGCAGATTTGCTCGTGCACCAAAAAACGTCAAATTTTTACACATAGACCCCCATCAAACGGTAGAAATTGGCCGGGATTGCTCTCATGTGCGTTACGGGGCCTCGTTTCTCTCGCTCCGAATTCCCTGAAGCTGGGAAATCGCAATTTTTGTTGTCGCCAAATATCGTAGCAACGTCACGAACCTTCCACACGCTTTTCAGCAGATTTTCTCGTGCACCAAAAAAAGTCAAATTTTTCACACAGACCCCATCAAACGGTAGAAATTGGCCGGGATTGCTCTCATGTGCGTTACGGGGCCTCGTTTCTCTCGCTCCGAATTCCCTGGAGTGGCCAAAACGCTCATTATAGTGTCGCCAAATATCGTCCGAACGTCACGAACTTCCACACGCTTTTCCAGCACCACATAGACCCCCATCAAACGGTAGAAATTGGCCGGGATTGCTCTCACTGTGCGTTACGGGGCCTCGTTTCTCTCGCTCCGAATTCCCTGGAGCTGGCAAAACGCTCATTATAGTGTCGCCAAATATCGTCCGAACGTCACGAAACCTTCCACACGCTTTTCCAAGCACACATAGACCCCATCAAACGGTAGAATTGGCCGGGATTGCTCTCATGTGCGTTACGGGGCCTCGTTTCTCTCGCTCCGAATTCCCTGGAGCTGGCAAAACGCTCATTATAGTGTCGCCAAATATCGTCCGAACGTCACGAAACTTCCACACGCTTTTCCAGCACACATAGACCCCATCAACGGTAGAAATTGGCCGGGGATTGCTCTCATGTGCGTTACGGAGCCTCGTTTCTCTCGCTCCGAATTCCCTGAAGCTGGGAAATCGCAATTTTTTGTGTCGCCAAATATCGTTACGAACGTCACGAACCTTCCACACGCTTTTCCAGCAGATTTTCTCGTGCACCAAAAAAGTCAAAATTTTTACACACAGACCCCATCAAACGGTAGAAATTGGCCGGGATTGCTCTCATGTGCGTACGGAGCATCGTTTCTTTCGCTCCGAATTCCCTGGAGCTGGCAAAACGCTCATTATAGTGTCGCCAAATATGGTCCGAACGTCACGAAACTTCCACACGCCTTTCCAGCAGATTTGCTCGTGTACCAAAAAAAAGTCAAAATTTTTACACATAGCCCCCATCAAACGGTAGAAATTGGCCGGGATTGCTCTCATGTGCGTTACGGGGCCTCGTTTCTCTCGCTCCGAATTCCCTGGAGCTGGCAAAACGCTCATTATAGTGTCGCCAAATATCGTCCGAACGTCACGAAACTTCCACACGCTTTTCCAGCACACATAGACCCCATCAAACGGTTAGAAATTGGCCGGGGATTGCTCTCATGTGCGTTACGGAGCATCGTTTCTCTCGCTCGAATTCCCTGAAGCTGGGAAATCGCAATTTTTTGTGTCGCCCAAATATCGTACGAACGTCCACGAACCTTCCACACGCTTTTCCAGCAGATTTTCTCGTGCACCAAAAAAAGTCAAAATTTTTACACACAGACCCCATCAAACGGTAGAAATTGGCCGGGATTGCTCTCATGTGCGTTACGGAGCATCGTTTCTTTCGCTCCGAATTCCCTGGAGCTGGCAAAACGCTCATTTTATTGTCGCCAAATATGGTCCGAACGTCACGAAACTTCCACACGCCTTTCCAGCAGATTTGCTCGTGCACCAAAAAAAGTCAAAATTTTTACACATAGACCCCATCAAACGGTAGAAATTGGCCGGGATTGCTCTCATGTGCGTTACGGGGCCTCGTTTCTCTCGCTCCGAATTCCCTGGAGCTGGCAAAACGCTCATTATAGTGTCGCCAAATATCGTCCGAACGTCACGAAACTTCCACACGCCTTTCCAGCAGATTTGCTCGTGCACCAAAAAAAGTCAAAATTTTTACACACAGACCCCATCAAACGGTAGAAATTGGCCGGGATTGCTCTCATGTGCGTTACGGGGCCTCGTTTCTCTCGCTCCGAATTCCCTGGAGCTGGCAAAACGCTCATTATAGTGTCGCCAAATATCGTCCGAACGTCACGAAACTTCCACACGCTTTTCCAGCACACATAGACCCCATCAAACGGTAGAAATTGGCCGGGATTGCTCTCATGTGCGTTACGGGGCCTCTTTTCTCTCGCTCCGAATTCCCTGGAGCTGGGAAATCGCTCATTTTAGTGTCGCCAAATATCGTAGGAAACGTCACGAACCTTCCACACGCTTTTCCAGCAGATTTGCTCGTGCACCAAAAAACTTCAAAATTTTTACACATAGACCCCATCAAACGGTAGAAATTGGCCGGGATTGCTCTCATGTGAGTTACGGGGCCTCGTTTCTCTCGCTTCCGAATCCCTGGAGCTGGGAAATCGCTCATTTTAGTGTCGCCAAATATCGTAGGAACGTCACGAACCTTCCACACGCTTTTTCCAGCAGATTTGGCTCGTGCACCAAAAAACGTCAAAAGATTTTACACATAGACCCCATCAAACGGTAGAAATTGGCCGGGATTGCTCTCATGTGCGTTACGGGGCCTCGTTTCTCTCGCTCCGAATTCCCTGAAGCTGGGAAATCGCAATTTTTGTGTCGCCAAATATCGTAGCAACGTCACGAACCTTCCACACGCTTTCCAGCAGATTTTCTCGTGCACCAAAAAAAGTCAAAATTTTACAACCAGACCCCATCAAACGGTAGAAATTGGCCGGATTGCTCTCATAGTGCGTTACGGAGCATCGTTTCTTTCGCTCCGAATTCCCTGGAGCTGGCAAAACGCTCATTTTAGTGTCGCCAAATATGGTCCGAACGTCACGAAACTTCCACACGCCTTTCCAGCAGATTTGCTCGTGCACCAAAAAAGTCAAAATTTTACACATAGACCCCCATCAAACGGTAGAAATTGGCCGGGATTGCTCTCATGTGAGTTACGGGGCCTCGTTTCTCTCGCTCCAAATTCCCTGAAGCTGGGAAATCGCAATTTTTGTGTCGCCAAATATCGTCCGAACGTCACGAAACTTCCACACGCCTTTCCAGCAGATTTGCTCGTGCACCAAAAAAAGTCAAAATTTTTACACACAGACCCCATCAAACGGTAGAAAATTGGCCGGGATTGCTCTCATGTGCGTTACGGAGCATCGTTTCTTTCGCTCCGAATTCCCTGGAGCTGGCAAAACGCTCATTTTAGTGTCGCCAAATATGGTCCGAACGTCACGAAACTTCCACACGCCTTTCCAGCAGATTTGCTCGTGTACCAAAAAAAGTCAAAATTTTTACACATAGACCCCATCAAACGGTAGAAATTGGACGGGATTGCTCTCACGTGCGTTACGGGCCTCGTTTCTCTCGCTCCGAATTCCCTGGAGCTGGCAAAACGCTCATTATAGTGTCGCCAAATATCGTCCGAACGTCACGAAACTTCCACACGCTTTTCCAGCACACATAGACCCCATCAAACGGTAGAAATTGGACGGGATTGCTCTCATGTGCGTTACGGGGCCTCGTTTCTCTCGCTCCGAATTCCCTGAAGCTGGGAAAATCGCTCATTATAGTGTCGCCAAATATCGTCCGAACGTCACGAAACTTCCACACGCTTTTCCAGCACACATAGACCCCATCAAACGGTAGAAATTGGCCGGGATTGCTCTCATGTGCGTTACGGGGCCTCGTTTCTCTCGCTCCGAATTCCCTGGAGCTGGGAAATCGCTCATTTTAGTGTCGCCAAATATCGTAGGAAACGTCACGAACCTTCCACACGCTTTTCCAGCAGATTTGCTCGTGCACCAAAAACTTCAAATTTTTACACATAGACCCCATCAAACGGTAGAAATTGGCCGGGATTGCTCTCATGTGAGTTACGGGGCCTCGTTTCTCTCGCTCCGAATTCCCTGGAGCTGGGAAATCGCTCATTTTAGTGTCGCCAAATATCGTAGGAACGTCACGAACCTTCCCACACGCTTTTCCAGCAGATTTGCTCGTGCACCAAAAAACGTCAAAATTTTACACATAGACCCCATCAAACGGTAGAAATTGGCCGGGATTGCTCTCATGTGCGTTACGGGGCCTCGTTTCTCTCGCTCCGAATTCCCTGAAGCTGGGAAATCGCATTTTTTGTGTCGCCAAATATCGTAGCAACGTCACGAACCTTCCACACGCTTTTCCAGCAGATTTTCTCGTGCACCAAAAAAGTCAAAATTTTACACACAGACCCCATCAAACGGTAGAAATTGGCCGGGATTGCTCTCATGTGCGTTACGGGCATCGTTTCTCGCTCCGAATTCCCTGGAGCTGGCAAAACGCTCATTTTAGTGTCGCCAAATATGTCCGAACGTCACGAACTTCCACACGCTTTCCAGCAGATTTGCTCGTGCACCAAAAAAAGTCAAAATTTTTACACATAGACCCCATCAAACGGTAGAAATTGGCCGGGATTGCTCTCATGTGGTTACGGGGCCTCGTTTCTCTCGCTCCGAATTCCCTGGAGCTGGCAAAACGCTCATTATAGTGTCGCCAATATCGTCCGAACGTCACGAAACTTCACACGCCTCTTTCCAGCAGATTTGCTCGGCCACCAAAAAAGTCAAATTTTTACACACAGACCCCATCAAAACGGTAGAACTTGGCCGGGATTGCTTCATGTGGTTACGGGGCCTCGTTTTCTCTCGCTCCGAATTCCCTGGAGCTGGCAAAATCGCTAATTTTTAGTGTCGCCAAATATCGTCCGAACGTCACGAAACTTCCACACGCTTTCCAGCAGATTGCTCGTGCACCAAAAAAAGTCAAAAATTTTTACACATAGACCCCATCAAACGGTTAGAAATTGGCCGGGATTGCTCTCATGTGCGTACGGGGCCTCGTTTCCTCTCGCTCCGAATTCCCTGGAGCTGGCAAAACGCTCATTATAGTGTCGCCAAATATCGTCCGAACGTCACGAAACTTCCACACGCTTTTTCCAGCACACATAGACCCCATCAAACGGTAAAATGGACGGGATGCCTCATGTGCGTTACGGGGCCTCGTTCTCTCGCTCCGAATTCCCTGAAGCTGGGAAATCGCTCATTATAGTGTCGCCAAATATCGTCCGAACGTCACGAAACTTCCACACGCTTTCCAGCACACATAGACCCCATCAAACGGTAGAATTGGCCGGGATTGCTCTCAGTGCGTTACGG
>NW_026890726.1:7500-36207 GCF_015708825.2 Lethenteron reissneri | reverse complement strand
CTCGCAAGAACAATTCCTCCCACAATGCAACATTCGCAATTATAATTTTTTGACTTTTGCTGATAAATTGGTCCATTTAACGCGGTAAAATACTCGGCGCCTCGCGAAGGATTTCGTCTGCTTCTCGATGGCTATACCGTTGGCCGACTTGTTCCGTCGTGCGCGAACTCAAACGAACCACACAACGCCCCGCTGGTCTGGTCAAGGAGCGCAAAAGCATCGTCAACTCTGGTCCTCCGCGCAGCAGCAGATCACGACCCGCCATCGGACAAAGACGGTGATTTTTAAAAATATATTTAACCAGATTAAGGCCCCACTGAGCTGTGTGGCTCTTGTTCAGCAGTGACTTGGTGGTCACAAACGACAGCTCGAACGGGTAGGTAGGTGGCTTGTGATCATGGTGGACATTCATTTACAGCAGTGTAGCCAGACGCTCTCAACGCGTGACGTCCATTCCGAAACGGGGTTGGGAAAAACCAGAGGACCCCGAGAAAAATCCAAGTGACCACGGGGCGAGAGAGAGACACGCAAACCTCAAACACACGACGGCAGGGTCGGGATCGAACCCACCACCTCCTGTATACCAGGCGAGGGAGTTAACATCTCCTAGCCACCGTGATGATGATGAGAGAGACACGCAAACTCCAAATATACAGAAGCAGGCGTCAGAGTTGGGATCGAACCCACGACCTCCTGTATACCAGGCGAGGGAGTTAACATCTCCTAGCCACCGTGATGATGATGAGAGAGACACGCAAACTCCAATATACAGAAGCAGGTGTCAGGGTTGGGATCGAACCCACGACCCCCTGCGTACCAGGCGAGGTAGTTAACATCTCATAGCCACCGTGATGATGATGAGAGAGAGACATGCAAACTCCAAATATACAACAGCAGGCGTCAGGGTTGGGATCGAACCCACGACCTCCTGCAGACCAGGCGAGGGAGTTAACATCTCCTAGCCACCGTGGCACCAAACAGATGCATAGACAAAGATTTCCCCCCCCCCCGTATAGCCTCAGCAAACTGTTGGTGCCGTTAGCGAGTAGCACCAATGAAGGCTGGCACGGCGCACGAGGGGGATGGGTGGCCAGCACCACGCCCGGCCGCCTTTGTCTCCCCAGCGGCTTTGTGTACACCGCATCGGGCGCTCGGGACCAATTCAGATAATCGTCACCGGTGTTGGCCGTGAGCAGGAATCGAACCCGGGTCGCCTGGGTTCGCAGAGCAGCGCGCTAACCGCTGCACCACCGCTCCCCACGGCTGTGAACACGCTCGCGCTACAATGTAAAGACTGTGTTACCCATGGGGTCAGAGATCACAATCGGAAATTGCTCAATCCCTGACCCAGAACAGCTTAACATTGTTACAATTAGAAGGAAATAAAAAAACGAAAATCTTATTCCATCACAAAATTGTTCAAATCGAATGACGCCCGATGTCTTTAATTTTTAAAAATATATATTTTTATAAGAGGCAAAGGCGCAGCCCTGCAACTGCCTGGTCCACGCCCCCGAGGGGAACTTTGGCCTACTCTTCCACCCTCGGCACGCGTCCCGCCGATTGGCCCACTGCGAGGCCTCATCAGCAGTACGGTACACGCAACAACAATAACAACAATAACAACAACAACAATTCTCCTGTCACGTGTTCTGCTGCTGTGGAGCAAACTGATTGTCGCTAAAACCGCCGCCAGCCGCCACTGAGCTTCGCTTCGTCACGTGAACAAAACGCGGCCCCATTCGTTAACGCTTCAGCATTAATGGGGCCGTCCATAAATGACGTCACGCACCTAGGGAGGGGGGTGGGGTCAGACATTTGTGACGATGTGTGACGAGGGGGTTTGAGAAATGTGACGTCACATCAAAATGCGCAATTTTAAATAAATATAGAAAACACGTTCTACTTAATTAAATAGACTTTTACATGAATGTTTTCTCCTACAACATCAGAGTGCAGCGGCGCATTAAATACGCACTACAATGACAATAGTTTAAAGCGATTTGAAGCATGGTTTTTTTTGGGGAGGGGGGGGGGGCAGAGCTTTGTGACGTCATATTTGAGGGGAGGTCTGACTTTTTGTGACGCCGTGTGACGATGAGGGAGGGGGGTCAAAAATCGTCCAAAATCGCGTGACGTCATTTATGGACGCCCCGAACATGTTCTAACATCTGCTATCTTTAACAAGGAATCAAGTACAGCATTGACCACCACACAGTGCCTGTGGTGAACATGCAAACAGACATGCCAGAAAGGGGTAAAACCTATTCTTGTTTCTCATACTTTGATACTGGCAATAAGCGTCCCATAATAGGCACCCACGTAATTGTGTTATTGTTCTTCTTCTTGGTTATTCTTTGGTTCTTTCGGTTAAGTCACGTCTAAAGATAAAATAATAAATTAAAATAAAGCATATTACATATTAAATAAAAGCAATAAAAGCATATTGTAATATGCTTTTATTTTAATTTATTATTTTATCTTTAGACGTGACTTAACCGAAAGAACCAAAGAATAATTCCTGCAGTCACGAAAGCTCCATAATTAAGATTCTTCTTGGTTCTTTCGGTAAAGTCACGTAGAAGGGAAGTAATAAAATAAAAATAAAACATAATAAAATAATTCTCACGACGTGTCGGCCACAAACAAATTATTTTCTTTTTTTTTCAAATTTTCTTGCTGTGGATTTCACACCTGATGATTGCTTGTGTTGCAGTCGAAACGTCGTGAGAATTTTTATTGTTTATATTTGTATTATTTTATTATTTCCCTTCTACGTGACTTTACCGAAAGAACCAAGAAGATGAATCCCTGCAGTCACGAAAGCTTTAAATCGGTATGTTAATACATAAAACTGTTAATAACACTGGTCAACACACTTTGTCTGGCATAAGGTATTCCAACGGTTTTAAGGTAATTTTGGGGTGCTGATTCCAAATCTGGCATCAGTTTTTGTCTATCCCATCAGGTTTTTGTGATATCAAATATTGCATTTTCAATAAAAACTGCAGAAGAAAAATATTAAATAAATGTGGATATCTACATAAAATGATATTATAAACATACTATCCTAAAAATACAGCACCGTATTTTAACACTAAAACAGTCACTGACTCGCAAAAACTTGCAATCATAAGTAACAGAGTTAATTTCGGGTAAAATCAATGAAATGGGGTATGCCGATAGCATAATAAGTATAACCCGTAAAAACAAAGTTTTTCACTATAAATCCTTTATATGCGTGGCAGCGAACTTAATATAAAGGATTTAAAAATATTCGCCTGTGGTGGACGCAGGGATCGATCCCGCGACCTTTGGCATGGGAAGCGAGGGCGCTACCAACTGCACTACTCCGCCACGGCCTGTGGAGGGGTTACACTCTTGGCTCTTACACTCTGACGTTCAGCCAAAGCCAATAATGAGTTCTATTGAATATATGTAAAATAATTTTTTTTGCCTAAAAAGTGTAACATTTTGGGAATTTTTTTTCACGAACAATAATTGTCACACACAACGAGTCTGTGTGGAAAATGTCAGCTCGATTGGATCACGTGAAGTGGGTTAAAAAACGAGCGAAAGATTTGCACGGTCCTAAGCAAGAAAGCGAACTTAATATAAAGGATTTAAAAATATATTCGCCTGTGGAGGACGCGGGGATCGATCCCGCGACCTTTGGCATGGGAAGCGAGGGCGCTACCAACTGCGCTACTCCGCCACAGCCTGTGGAGAGGTTACGCTCTGGGCTCTTACACTCTGACGTTCAGCCAAAGCCATGAATACGTTCTATTTGAATATATGTAAAATACATTTTATTTGCCTAAAAAGTGTAAAATTTTGGAAAAAAATTTGCACGAACAATAATGTCTGGCACAACGAGTCTGTGTGGAAAATGTCAGCTCGATTGGATCACGGGAAGTGGGTTAAAAAACGACCGAAAGATTTGCACGGTCATAAGCAAGCAAGCAAGCACGCAAGCAAGCAAGCATGCGAACTTAATATAAAGGATTTAATAAAAATTAACCCGTAAAAACAAAGTTTTTCACTATAAATCCTTTATATGCGTGGCGGCTAGAGTTCTCTCGTCCTCTGGCTTGAGATGGCTGCAATCTATGGGTCAGATGATTGTCTGCCAATATTAAGCAATTGGTAATTAAATATTTAAAAATTTTCCCTAAACAGTGTAAAATTTTGGAGAAAAAAATTTCACGAAAATTAATTGTCACACACAACGAGTCTGTGTGGAAAATGTCAGCTCGATTGGATCACGGGAAGTGGGTTAAAAAACGAGCGAAAGATTTGCACGGCCCTAAGCAAGAAAGCGAACTTAATATAAAGGATTTAAAAATATTTCGCCTGTGGAGGACGCGGGGATCGATCCCGCGACCTTTGGCATGGGAAGCGAGGGCGCTACCAACTGCGCTACTCCGCCACAGCCTGTGGAGAGGTTACGCTCTGGGCTCTTACACTCTGACGTTCAGCCAAAGCCATGAATACGCTCTATTTGAATATATGTAAAATACATTTTATTTGCCTAAAAAGTGTAAAATTTTGGAAAAAAAAATTTCACGAACAATAATTGTCTGGCACAACGAGTCTGTGTGGAAAATGTCAGCTCGATTGGATCACGGGAAGTGGGTTAAAAAACGACCGAAAGATTTGCACGGTCCTAAGCAAGCAAGCAAGCACGCGAACTTAATATAAAGGATTTAAAAATGAGATGTGATAGAGCAAATCTGAGATCAGATTTGGAATCGGCACCCTGAAATTAGTCTAAAACAGCTGCAAAAGTCCAGGCCAGAAAAAAATGTTTTTTTGTTGTTGTTGACCAGTGAATTATTTTCACGTGAGAACAACAGGCTGGGGCAGCTTATTCCTCGGATGATCAACAGCACAATTTGCGGCAATGTTCCCCGGAGGCGACTTAACAGAATCGACCAGGCGATGGTGCATCTTAAGTAGAGCGTAATCAAATCTAATCCACCGTCGGATCAGGCTGACCGAACCAAATTCTGATCGGTTCCGTGGAAATCGCGGAACGCATCCAATTTGTTCGGAACTGGATTTCCGATCCGACCCAAAGCACGCGATGGTCGTATTAACACTAATTAAATAAAGCCGTGAACCCACCGCGACTCTGTTCCAAAGACAAAGATCCCTCGAATAGGCTACTAAAACACTCGGGGCAAGTGTGTATGCACGCATGTGTGTTGAACTTCCTTCGCACCGTACGTAGCCAACCGTGCTAATTGGAGGTGCGGGAAATTTTAGAGGTGCGAGCATCTACAAAGGCTGGGTACGGCACAAGAGGGGTGGATGTGTGGCTAGCACCACGTCCGGCCGCCTTTGTCTTCCCAGTGGCGATGTGCACACACCGAACCAGGTGTTCAGCTAAGCCCGAGTCGACCTAGGGGAGGCCCAGGACCGGTTCAGTTATTATTCGTCGTGAGCCGGGAACAGAATTCGGGTCGGCTAGGTTCGTAGTGCAGTGCGCTAACCACAACTGCGGCCACGACTCCCTGCATTAGCCACACACTACGTCACACACAGACACACTACATCACACAAAAACACTACATCACACATAGACACACTACATCACACACAGACACACTACATCACACACAGACACACTACATCACACACAGACACACTACATCACACACAGACACACTACATTACACACAGACACACTACATCACACACAGACACACTACATCACACACAGACACACTACATCACACACAGACACACTACATCACACACAGACACACTACATCACACACAGACACACTACATCACACACAGACACACTACAACACACAGACACACTACATCACACACAGACACACTACATCACACACAAACACTACATCACACACAGACACACTACATCACACACAAACACACTACATCACACACAGACACACTACATCACACACAGACACACTACATCACACACAGACACACTACATCACACACCGACACACTACATCACACACAGACACACTACATTACACAAACACACTACATCACACACATACACACTACATCACACACAGACACACTACATCACACAAAGACACACTACATCACACACAGACACACTACATTACACACAGACACACTACATCACACACAGACACACTACATCACACACAGACACACTACATCACACACAGACACACTACATCACACACAGACACACTACATCACACACAGACACACTACATCACACACAGACACACTACATCACACACAGTCACACTACATCACACACAGTCACACTACATCACACACAGACACACTACATCACACACAGACACACTACATCACACACAGACACACTACATGACACACAACACACTACATGACACACAGACACTACATCACACACAGACACACTACATCACACACAGACACACTACATCACACACATAGACACACTACATCACACACAGACACACTACATCACACACAGACACACTACACCACACACAGACACACTACATTACACACAGACACACACATCACACACAGACACACTACATCACACACAGACACACTACATCACACACAGACACACACTACATCACACACAGACACACTACATCACACAACACACTACATCACACACAGACACGCTACATCACACACAGACACCTACATCACACACAGACACACTACATCACACACAGACACACTACATCACACACAGACACACTACATCACACACAGACACACTACATCACACACAGACACACTACATCACACACAGACACACTACACACACACAGACACACTACATCACACACAGCACACTACATCACACACAGACACACTACACACACAGACACACTACATCACACACAGACACACTACATCACACACAGACACACTACATCACACACAGACACACTACATCACACACAGTCACACTACATCACACACAGACACACACTCACACACAGACACACTACATCACACACGACACACTACATCACACACAGACACACTACATCACACACAGACACACTACATCACACACAGACACACTACATTACACAAACACACTACATCACACACAGACACACTACATCACACACAGACACACTACATCACACACAGACACACTACATCACACACAGACACACTACATCACACACAGACACCTACATCACACACAGACACACTACATCACACACAGACACACTACATCACACACAGACACACTACATCACACACAGACACACTACATCACACACAGACACTACACCACACACAGACACACTACATCACACACAGACACACATCACACACAGACACACTACATTACACAAACACACTACATCACACATAGACACACTACATCACACACAGACACACTACATCACACACAGACACACTACATCACACACACACACTACACACACAGACACACTACATCACACACAGACACACTACATCACACACAGACACACTACATCACACACAGACACACTACATCACACACAGACACACTACATCACACACAGACACACTACATCACACACAGACACACTACATCACACACAGACACACTACATCACACACAGACACACTACATCACACCACAGACACACTACATCACACACAGACACACTACATCACACACAGATCACCACTACATCACACCACAGACCACACTACATCACACACAGACACACTACATCACACACAGACACACTACATCACACACAGACACACTACATCACACACAGACACACTACATCACACACAGACACACTACATCACACAAAGACACACTACATTCACACACAGACACACTACATCACACACAGACACACTACATCCACACAGACACACTACATCACACACAGACACCACTACATCACACACAGACACACTACATCACACACAGACACACTACATCACACACAGACACACTACATCACACACAGACACACTACATCACACCAGACACACTACATCACACACAGACACACTACAAGCACACACAGACACCACCTACATCAACACATAGACAACACTACATCACACACAGACACACTACATCACACACAGACACACGTACATCACAGACACACTACATCACACACAGACACACTACATCCACACAGACACACTACTCACACACAGACCACACTACATCACCACAGACCACACTACATCACACACAGACACACTACATCACACACAGACACACTACATACACACAGACACACTACATCACACACAGACACACTACATCACACACAGACACACTACATCACACAACAGACACACTACATCACACACAGACACACTACATCCAACACAAGACACACTACATCACACACAGACACACTACATCACACAAAGACACTACATCACACACAGACACACTACATCACACACAGACACACTACATCACACACAGGACCACACTACATCACACACAGACACACTACATCACACACAGACACACTACATCACACAAAGGACACACTACATCACACACAGGCACACTACATCACACACAGGCACACTACATCACACACAGGCACACTACATCACACACAGGCACACTACATCACACACAGGCACACTACATCACACACAGACACACTACATCACACACAGACACACTACATCACACACAGACACACTACATCACACACAGACACACTACATCACACACAGACACACTACATCACACACAGACACACTACATCACACAAAACACCTACATCACACAAAGACACACTACATCACACACAGACACACTACATCACACACAGACACACTACATCACACACAGACACACTACATCACACACAGACACACTACATCACACACAGACACACTACATCACACACAGACACACTACATCACACACAGACACACTACATCACACACAGACACACTACATCACACACAGACACACTACATCACACACAGACACACTACATCACACACAGACACACTACATCACACACAGACACACTACATCACACACAGACACACTACATCACACACAGACACACTACATCACACACAGACACACTACATCACACACAGACACACTACATCACACAAGACACACTACATCACACACAGACACACGTACATCAACCCAGACACACTACTCACACCCACAACACTACTCACACACAGACACACTACATCACAAAACAGACACACTACATCACACACAGACACACTACATCAACACAGACACACTACATCACACACAGACACACTACATCACACAACAGACACACTACATCACACACAGACACACTACATCACACACAGACACACTACATCACCACAGACACACTACATCACCACACAGACACACTACATCACACACAGCACACTACATCACACAACTCACACTACTCAACACACAGACACACTACATCACACAGCAGACACACTACAATCACACACAGACACCACTACATCACACACAGACACACTACATCACACAACAGACACACTACATCACACACAGACACACTACCATCACACACAGACAACACTACATACACACAGACACACTACATCACACACAGACACACTACATCACACACAGACACACTACATCACACACAGACACACTACATCACACACAGACACACTAATCACACACAGACACACTACATCACACAGACACACTACATCACACACAGACACACTACATCACACACAGACACACTACATCACACAAAGACACACTACATCACACACAGACACACTACATCACACACGACACACTACATCACACACAGACACACTACATCACACACAGACACACTACATCACACACAGACACACTACATCACACACAGACACACTACATCACACACACACACATCACACACAGACACACTACATCACACACAGACACTACATCACACAAACACACACACACGACCGACATCGTACACATGCTGCATTACATACACACACAAAACATGAATTTACACAAAGACCCTCCCCCGTGTAGCCTTAACAGAATGTTGGGGCAAGTGTTGTTAGCGAGCACCTATGAAGGCCGGCACGGCACACGAGGGGGTGGGTGGCCAGCACCACGCCCGGCCGCCTTTGTCTCCCCAGTGGCGATGTTTACTACACACCACACCAGGTACTCGTTTTAAGGCTGAGTCGCCCTAGGGAGGAGGCCCAGGACCGGTTCAGATATTCGCCACTGGAGTGGTTTGTGGCCGTGGGCGGGAATCGATCTCGGGTAGCCGGGGGTCATTCGCGCAACGCACTCACCGCACCCCACACTCGCGCACAGCACAAGCACGCACGCTACATTACGCACAGACGTACATGACACAACACAATACATTACGACACGCGCACGCACGCACGCCAACAACAATGCCCGTACCAAGACCGATGGGTTTCCGCGCGCGCGCGCGCGTCTCATCCATCTCGCGCCAGTGACGGGCGCGGCGCAATAAATAAAACGCAACGCACCGCGCCCCCCCCCCCCCCCCAAACAACCCGCTACAACACCCCAACCCCCCTCCAGGGGATTATAAATCTCACTTCAGCGCGCGTTAATGAAGCAGTCACCAGTGGAACAGCCCCCTCCCCCAGCTGATCCACACGCGCGCACACAAAAAAAAATCACGGACGGATAAAAAAAAACAAACCGCGACGCGGTTGCGCGCAAGGCGACGGCGGCGACGTCGCGAGCTGCCGTGCCCCTCATTTCTCCACCAGCAGCACGAATTCGTGCCAAAGTTCCGACCACATCACCTCGGGGCGCGCGACCTTGTAACCCCCCCCGCCCCCCCCCCGCGTTCGGGACGTGCGGACGAGAGCACGGGGCGAGTGCGCACCGACCAGCAACACAACTCCACCCGGCATTGTCACTCGTTCATCGCGAGCCCAAGTCAAGAACAACAGGCACCGTTCACCACTAAGCGGCGCTGACGTCAACTCCAGCGCTTGTGCCAGGCAGGTGCAATTTGTGGCCACGTGAAGTATCGAGGCCCGCTGGCAGGAGGCCACGGGACAAACCCAGCAGGTGCCACGGTTGAATGACTGAGATGGCTGGCAGATGCACCAGCTGTGCCAATTCTATTCATTCTAGCCGCCCGGCGCTCTGCTCGTTGTTGTGAGCGTCGCTCCTCTGCCTTCCGCTGTTGCTGGAGGGCGACTGCCAGAGGCCGGTCTTGACACTGCCGGTACCGGTCATCGGCAAGTCCACTCAGCTCCACATCCTTTGAAACCACGTCACACGCACACCTTGATACGCTCCAACCTTAAACCGTCAGAAACATCAACCCAGTCTGAAGCTCTCTTTCAGGAGGGTCCCCGCTTACACTGGTGTTGCTTGACCATCAATGCCAAGAGTAGATGAGGGTTTGGCTTCAATTGGGAGGAGAAAAAACCCCGGAGAAAAACCAGAACTGTGCTGCTCAATACGAGGGGGGGCGATGTACGTATGCATGTTGCACTTCTTCTTGGTTCTTTCTGTAAAGTCACGTAGAAGGGAAATAATAACATAATTAAAATAAATAAAACATAATAAAATAATTCTCACGACGTTTCGGCCACAACGCAAGCAGCCGTCCTCAGGTGAAGAACAGGTCTGTCGGAAAGATAGTGGGTCTGTCGGAAAGACAGCGTCATTCAGACGCTGTCTTTCCGACAGACCTGTTCTCACCTGAGGACGGCTGCTTGCGTTGTGGCCGAAACGTCGTGAGAAATTATTCTATTATATTTAATTTTCATTATTTATTATTTCCCTTCTACGTGACTTTACCGAAAGAACCAAGAAGATGAATCCCTGCAGTCACGAAAGCTTTAAATTGACATGTTGAACTTCTCTCGCACTGCGCGTAGCCAACCGTGCCATCCAGAGGTGCGGGGGAAGAACAACAAACTCAACGCAAAAAAGCGCAGCTCTAAAGAAACGAATTTCAATCTCGATGATGATTTAGAAGTGCAAAGCTCTCAGTTTTGCTGCCTAATAGCTACTCGGTGCAACCATCTCTCCCCCACCCGCCCGCCGCCAAGCCTACGACACGTGGCAAGTCCTGTAAATCAACCATTCCAGAACTATATTCTTAGGTTTTTTCGGTAAAGTCACGTAGGTTAACATTAAAATTAATAAAAGTAAAATAAAATAAAAATCACGACGTTTCGGAGGCAACACAACGTCTCCGTCATCCGGTGGGGACACGTCACAGCCAGATTTGCTGCATCAAGTGAGGCAATGATTCAAGATGTAATCCCTTAAAAGCGAGTTGAGGGGGGAGGAGAGGGGAGGGGAGCTCGTCAGAATGTGGTAACCAATGAATGGAACGTATCGGGGGGGGAGGGAGGGGGGCGGGGCTCAAAGACGGCACGAAGTGCCACGTAGAACGCATCGGGAGGGGGAGGGGGGCGGGCCCAAAAGGATGGACGACGTGGTACACGAGAGTCGGCGACGTGGACGTGGTTGTGCACAAGCAACTACTGCTGCACAAAGAGAGTGTGGGGTGCAAGTGTACGTGGACATGTGTGTGTACAAGCACCTGTTGATACACATGATAGAAAAGAACGAAAATGCCCATGTTATACCAGTGCTGGCTGAACAATGAAGAGAGTACTGTTAAACACTGGGATGTTAACACTCGGTAAAGTAAAGTAAGATAGTGCCTGTCAGATAAGATGGTCCAAAAAAGTGTAATTAAGTCTTTTTTGCGTGGTTGATAACATCTTTCCAATGATTACTAAGTTTGTACCCATCATCACGGTTGAAATTATGTCTGTGTTTGTATATTTGTATGGCTTCGTGTACAAACCTTTGATGGTAGCCAGGAGGTTTGCAGAGAACCTTGGTCTCGGAAAAGACAATTTCATGAGAGCCCACCGAGTTGTAGCAATGATCGGCAATGGCCGAAGAATCAGTTCTGCCGTGTTTCAGATCTGACTTGTGCTCGCGGACACGATCAGAAACATGACGTTTCGTTTCTCCAATGTAGTAATCACCACAAATGCAACTCAATTTGTAGACTCCAGGATACTGTAAGTCAGGAACGAGATCCTTCACAGATGGAATCAGATCACGGATTTTATGCACTGTACTGAATCGGACTTGGATCTTAGGTTTGTTTAGAATTTTGGAGATCTTTTTGGTCACGCCTGCTATGTATGGTAACGTGATAGTTTTGGTCGGAGTTTAATGTGGCTGTTTCTGTGTGGTGGGAGAAGAACAGCTTGACGGATAGTGCGGTCAGAGTATCCGTTCATCCTGAGGGCCCGATGTACATGTCTTAATTCACCGGTCAGGTGGTGTTGGTCAGAAATGCCATGGGCTCTGTGGTATAGCGTTTTGATGAGAGAATTCTTTTGAGATGGGTGGTGGTGGGAATCCGGTTTCAAGTAGGAATCTGTGTGGGTGGCTTTCCTGTAGACAGAATGTCCCAAGGATCCGTCAGGCCTCCTCTCAAACAGAATATCCAAGAATGGTAGTTTACCGTCTTTCTCCACTTCCATGGTGAATCTGATGGATGGGTGTCTAGAATTGATGTGGTCCAAGAAGTGGTTCAATGCTGGGAGGCCATGTGGCCAGATGACGAAAGTGTCATCCACATACCTGTTCCACAGGGAAGGACGCAGGGTGGATGTCTGGATGGCGTCTGATTCAAACTTTTCCATGAACATGTTGGCTATAACTGGTGACAAGGGGGAGCCCATAGGGGTACCCTCATTCTGTTTGTAGAAGGTGCCATTCCAGGTAAATAGGTGTTGGTGAGGCAATGCCTAACCAGCGCAGGTACATCAGAATTCAATCCATGTTGGACTAAGTCCTCAATTATTGTTAGGGTGTCCGGTACTGGGACTTTGGTAAACAAAGATACTACATCAAAGCTGACGAGGATGTCATCAGGAGATAGTACCATGTCCTTAACCATAGAGACGTTTCGGAGGCAAAACAAGTCTCCGTCATCAGGTGGGACCGTCACAGCCAGATTTGCTGCATCATTTTATTTTATTTTACTTTTATTAATTTTAATGTTTTACCTACGTGACTTTACCGAAAAAAACCTAAGAATATGAATCCTTGCAGTCACGAAAGCTTCAAATCTAGAATTCCAGAACTAACCGGGGTCCACCTTGCTTATCTTCTAAGATCTGCGGAGCTCAGCGGGGGGCCTGACCTGGTAAAAGAAATAAAACAGAATTCGATAGACTGAGCAGCCAATGACGGCCGGGCCGCGCCTGCGTTTCCCGTTCACTCGGTCATCATTGGCGCAAGGTTTTTCTCCCGCTCGTGAGAGCCGTTTAGATTTTGACGATTTTCGGCACGAAATCAAAAGTCATTTTAGTTACGAGTTCGACTGACCCCCGGCTCACCCGAGTTCGATTTCTGCCCACGGCCACAAACCAACACCAGCGTCGAATATCTGAACCGGTCCTGGGCCTCCTCCCCTAGGGCGACTCAGCCTTAAAACGAGTTTTCTCGAGGACAAAGAGCGCTCGAACGCATTTGCGAATAAGCGTTTTCGACCACGTCAGTTTTAGAATATTTTGTATACGTGGCCGCTTACGTGTTGGCTGTGTGCGTGCGGAGGGGAGAGGTGTCATCTTTCGACACCCTGAACGCCCTTGGCGAACGAGACGTTGCATCTCCAGCCAAATATTCTAACACGTACAGATATTAAAAAAAATCTGCAATATATGCCACACACACACTGTATAGGATCCTCAATAAGTAACAAAGCTCATGAGTCCGACACCACCACGACGACGAACATAAGGTTAAAGGTGAAGAGTCTGTAATTTGAATTGTCTAGGGCCACTGCAATGTAATTAAGTTACGCGGGTCATCCCGGTGGACAAAACAGCGCGGATGATGGCAGCAGCAGCAGTCACATGGTTCAGGAACTAGGTGGCGGCAGCAGCAGCAGCAGCAGCAGTCACATGGTTCAGGAACTAGGTGGTGGCAGCAGCAGCAGCAGTCACATGGTTCAGGAGCTCAGTGGTGGCAGCAGCAGCAGCAGTCACATGGTTCAGGAACTAGGTGGCGGCAGCAGCAGCAGCAGCAGGTCACATGGTTCAGGAGCTCAGTGGTGGCCAGCAGCAGCAGCAGTCACATGGTTCAGGAGCTCAGTGGTGGCAGCAGCAGCAGTCACATGGTTCAGGAGCTCCAGTGGTGGCAGCAGCAGCAAGTTCACATGGTTCAGGAACTAGGGTGGCGGCAACAGCAGCAGCAGTCATATGGTTCAGGAGCTCAGTGGTGGCAGCAGCAGCAGTCACATGGTCAGGAGCTCAGTGGTGGCAGCAGCAGCAGTCACATGGTTCAGGAGCTCAGTGGTGCAGCAGCAGCAGCAGGTCACATGGTTCAGGAACTAGGTGGCGGCAGCAGCAGCAGCAGTCACATGGTTCAGGCTCAGTGGTGGCAGCAGCAGCAGTCACATGATTCAGGAGCTCAGTGGTGGCAGCAGCAGCAGTCACATGGTTCAGGAGGAGCTCAGTGGTGGCACAGCAGCAGCAGTCACATGGTTCAGGAGCTCAGTGGTGGCAGCAGCAGCAGCAGTCACATGGTTCAGGAGCTCAGTGGTGGCAGCAGCAGCAGCAGTCACATGGTTCAGGAGCTCAGTGGTGGCAAGCAGCAGCAGAGCAGCAGTCACATGGTTCAGGAGCTCAGTGGTGGCAGCAGCAGTCACATGGTTCAGGAGCTCAGTGGTGGCAGCAGCAGCAGTCACATGGTTCAGGAGCTCAGTGGTGGCAGCAGCAGCAGCAGTCACATGGTTCAGGAGCTCAGTGGTGGCAGCAGCAGCAGTCACATGGTTCAGTAGCTCAGTGGTGGCAGCAGCAGTAGCAGTCACATGGTTCAGGAGCTCAGTGGTGGCAGCAGCAGTAGCAGTCACATGGTTCAAGAGCTCAGTGGTGGCAGCAGCAGCAGTCACATGGTTCAGGAGCTCCGTGGCGGCAACAGCAGCAGCAGTCACATGGTTCAGGAGCTCGGTGGTGGCAGCAGCAGCAGTCACATGGTTCAGGAGCTCGGTGGTGGCAGCAGCAGCAGCAGTCACATGGTTCAGGAGCTCAGTGGTGGCAGCAGCAGCCAGTCACATGGTTCAGGAGCGCGGTGGTGGCAGCAGCAGCAGCAGTCACATGGTTCAGGAGCTCGGTGGTGGCAGCAGCAGCAGTCACATGGTTCAGGAGCGCGGTGGTGGCAGCAGCAGCAGCAGTCACATGGTTCAGGAGCTCAGTGGTGGCAGCAGCAGCAGCAGTCACATGGTTCAGGAGCTCAGTGGTGGCGGTAGCAGCAGCAGTCACATGGTTCAGGAGCTCAGTGGTGGCAGCAGCAGCAGCAGTCACATGGTTCAGGAGCTCAGTGGTGGCAGCAGCAGTCACATGGTTCAGGAGCTCAGTGGTGGCAGCAGCAGTAGCAGTCACATGGTTCAGGAGCTCCGTGGCGGCAACAGCAGCAGCAGTCACATGGTTCAGGAGCTCGGTGGCAGCAGCAGCAGCAGTCACATGGTTCAGGAGCTCGGTGGTGGCGGTAGCAGCAGCAGTCACATGGTTCAGGAGCTCGGTGGTGGCAGCAGCAGCAGCAGTCACATGGTTCAGGAGCTCGGTGGTGGCGGTAGCAGCAGCAGTCACATGGTTCAGGAGCTCGGTGGTGGCAGCAGCAGCAGCAGTCACACTGGTTCAGGAGCTCGGTGGTGGCGGTAGCAGCAGCAGTCACATGGTTCAGAGCTCGGTGGTGGCAGCAGCCGCAGCAGTCACATGGTTCAGGAGCTCATGGTGGCAGCAGCAGCAAGTCACAATGGTCAGGAGCTCGGTGGTGGCAGCAGCAGCAGTCACATGGTTCAGGACCTCAGTGGTGGCAGCAGCAGCAGTCACATGGTTCAGGAGCTCAGTGGTGCGAGCAGCAGTAGTCACATGGTTCAGGAGCTCGGTGGTGGCGGCAGGCAGCAGCAAGTCACATGGTTCAGGAGCTCAGTGGTGGCAGCGAGCAGTAGCAGTCACTGGTTCAGGAGCTCAGTGGTGGCAGCAGCAGCAGTCACATGGTTCAGGAGCTCAGTGTGCAGCAGCAGCAGCAGCAGTCACATGGTTCAGGAGCTCAGTGGTGGCAGCAGCAGCAGCAGCAGTCACATGGTTCAGGAACTCGGTGGTGGCAGCAGCAGCAGCAGTCACATGGTTCAGGAGCTCAGTGGTGGCAGCAGCAGTCACATGGTTCAGGAGCTCAGTGGTGGCAGCAGCAGCAGCAGTCACATGGTTCAGGAGCTCAGTGGTGGCAGTAGCAGCAGCAGTCACATGGTTCAGGAGCTCGGTGGTGGCAGCAGCAGCAGCAGTCACATGGTTCAGGAGCTCGGTGGTGGCGGTAGCAGCAGCAGTCACATGGTTCAGGAGCTCGGTGGTGGCGGCAGCAGCAGCAGTCACATGGTTCAGGAGCTCAGTGGTGGCAGCAGCAGCAGTCACATGGTTCAGGAGCTCGGTGGTGGCAGCAGCAGCAGTCACATGGTTCAGGAGCTCAAAGTTTGAGGTCTCTTGGCCACAATCGCACCCACTGTGGCTCGCCTTTAATTGTTCCATTCATGAAGGAGGCGTGTGCCTACTGTCTGCACATGTTCTCATACGACTGACGGTTAGACTACAATGATGACAAAAATAATCATCTTTACCCCCTCCAGCAATAACACGGGAGGCGTCGAGACGTCCAAACACCGAATAGACGCACCTATCGCAAGCATCAATTCTGAATTAACCACGGCGTGCTTGTGGTAAAATATGCAAACAAACGTTCTTTGATGATAATGTGTGCATTGCCCTTGGCAATGATTTGCCCTACAAGCAGAGAGTCTCAGCCCCCTGCATTGGCCTGTCGACGCAGGGTGAGACCAGACGGCAATGCCAAAGTCGAACAGCGACAAAAGGCAATTAAAATATCAAAGCAGTGGTTGATTATATGGCTCCCAACAAACTAACATTGCCCACAGACTAACATGCCCATAGACTCGCATTTCCCACAGACTCGGACATGCCCATAGACTAACATTGCCCACAGACTAACATTTGCCCACAGACTAACATTGCCCATAGACTAACATTCCCCACAGACTAACATTTGCCCACAAACTAACATTGCCCAGAATCGCAGAGACTAACGTCCACTAACGTTACCCACCAGCACTATTATATATATTTTTTTTGCGAATGATGGCAGCAGCAACGTTGTGTCAACGTTACGTCGACGTTCGCATGCAGCTGGAACCATCGGGCCAACGCTGGTACGCGGTTTACATCGTTGGGCCCAACGCTGGCATGCGGTTGGAACCGTTGGCCCAACGTTGAGCTCACGTTTGGCCACGTTGACTTCACTTGGAAGCAGCCCACCTCTGACACCGCCACCGCCACGATCCATTTCAAGGCGATAATAAACACCACGCAGCCACTCGTGCGGCAAGCGGCCCGAACGAGCGCCTGCGCGGTTGCTGAAAGAGGAGGTAGTTTCCACAATACACTGTCTTTCTCTCTGTTATTTACGCATCAAAATCCGCAGCGATGGAAAAACACAGCTGCAGCGCAACAACGAGGGCTGCCCGTTTGCTAAACGCAACAACAGATTTTACCCCGCACCCCCCCCCCCCGGTACCCCCCCCAAACGCTCCCTCCTCCCCCCACCGCCCGGGCCCCCCCCCCCCCCCAACGCCACCAAAACCCAATCCCGATGAGACTCATCTTTTTGGTTCTTTCGGTAAAGTCACGTAGAATTGAAATAATAAAATCATAAAAATAAAGCATAATATTTTTTAAAAATATTATTCTATTATTTTATTATGTTTTATTTTAGTTATTTAGTTTATTATTATATTATTTTATTATGTTTTATTTTTATTATTTTATTATTTTCCTTCTACGTGACTTTACCGAAATAACCAAGAAGATGAATCCTTGCAGTCACGAAAGCTTTAAATCGGAACATTTACTACGTTTGAGGCCACGGCGGTTCACCCCCCCCCCCCAACGCAACACCGAAATAAAAATACACAAAGACGCAATCGGGACAGAAAACGCTCCGAGCAAGCAAGCAAGGACGACTCGTCTCGTGCAAACCAAGACAAATATGCCCCGTGTAGCTCTCGACGGACCGTTGGTGCAAGTGCTGTAAGCGAGCAGCACCTGTGACGGCCGACACGGTACACAGCTCGCTCAGCGCGTGCAGCGAAACGTCGGCACGCGCACACACACAAAGACAAAGATCCCCCGTATACCCTTGACAGATTGTCGGGGGCAAGTGCTGTTAGCGAGCAGAACCTGTGACGGCCGACACGGTACACAGCTCGCTCAGCGCGTGCAGCGAAACGTCGGCAACGCGCGAACACACGCACACACACAAAGACAAAGATGCCCCGTATACCCTTGACAGATTGTCGGGGCAAGTGCTGCAAGCGAGCACCTATGAAGGCCGGCACGGCACACGAGGGGGTGGGTGCGAGCATCACGTCCGGCTGCCTTTGTCTCCCCAGTAGCGATGTTTACCACAGCCCGCCAGGTACTCATTTGAGGCTGAGTCGACCTAACGGAGGCTCCCAAGACCGGTTCAAAACAATCGTCACCGTTGTTGGTGACCGTGAGCGTGAATGGAACCCCAGGTCGGCGGGTTTGTCAGCGCAGCGCACGAACCGCGACACCAACGTGTCTGGCTCTGTCCACACACACACTCACACAGGGCGGTGGATTACAGTGAAAATAAGAAAACCCGTAAAACAAAGTTTTTCACTATAAATCCTTTATATGCGTGGCGGCTAGAGTCCTCTCGTCCTCTGGCTTGAGATGGCTGCTGCCACCTATGGGTCAGATGATTGCCTGCCACCATTAAGCAATTGGTAATTATATATAAAAAAAAATTCCTAAAAAGTGTAAAAATTTTGGAAAAAATTTTCACGAAAATTAATTGTCACGCACAACGAGTCTGTGTGCAAAATGTCAGGCTCGATTGGATCACGGGAAGTGGGTAAAAAAAACGACCGAAAGATTTGCACGGTCGTAAGCGCGCAAGCAAGCAAGCAGGTGAACTTAATATAAAGGATTTAAAAAGGCTCTACGGCGGCGGTGGTGTGCAAGCGATGATGTTCGTATGATGTCTGCGCGTGGAAGAGGTTTGGGGGGGGGAAATCGCGAGCGTTTGTTGGCCCTGCGGTGAGATTTCCGACTCTGCACTGGCGCCCAACACAATAGAGCGATAAACTAGCGGTAGCAGCGGCGGGTTGGACTAATGACATAAAAAACAAACAAAATCTAGATTGGGAAAACTCATTTCTTTAGAATTGATTTTCGTGTTTTAGTTTTCTGTCCTTCACGCGCGCCCCACAGACCCCCGGCACCTCCGATATAGCACAGGTTGGTTTACGTAAGGTGTGAAAAGAAGTTGAACGAACACACACACACAAGTGGTATATATACATGTCTCCTTGGTCTTTGCCCTTCACGTATCCACAACAGCCATCTCTCCTTAAAAAATATTTACTCATACACTAAGCGTGTGAGTGTGTATGTACAAAGACAAAGATCCCCCGGAGAAGCCTCAAACAGACCGCTAGGGGCAAGTGCTGTAGCTAGCAGAACTATGAGGTCGGGACGGCAACACGAGGGGGTGGGTGGCCAACACCACGCCCGACCGCCTTTGTCTCCCCACTGGCGATGTTTACACAGCACACCAGGTACTCATTTGGCACACTGAAACCACGATCACCCAATTAACCTCTCTCTCTCCCCTGGTACTCTTTTTAAGGCTGAGTAAGCCTAGAGGATACACAAAGACAAATATCCCGCCAGTATAGCATTTTACAGACTGTTGGGGCCAGAGCTGTTAGCGAGCTCCTATTTAGGCTGGCAATTCATCTGCCACCATTCCACACACACACACACATCTCTATAACTCCATATCACTCACACAAAGACAAAGGTCCCTTGTGCGGCCAATCAGACTGGTTAGGGCAAGTGCTGTTAGCGAGCAACCTATGCAAGCTGGCGTGTCATTTTTTTCAAAATCTCATTCCACACCTCACACAAGTCCACCCCTTTCTAATTCTCTCTCTCACCACAACCACAACGATCCTCTGTATATATTCTTGGTTCTTTCGGTAAAGTTCACGTAGAAGGGAAATATAATAAAATAAAAAAAATAATTAAATATTATTCCCCTTCTACGTGACTTTACGAAAGAACCAAGAAGATGAATCCCGCAGTCACGAAAGCTTTAAATCGAAAATAAATCTCTGTATAGTCTTTCACAGACTGCTGGGGCAAGTGTTGTTTGCGAGGAGCACCTATAAAGGCGGGATGGGTGGGTGCCCAGCACTTTACCCAGCTAACCCGCGTCCCACGGTGCTGATGTTCGCACACTGCTTCCGGGTACTCATTTGAGGCTGAGTCGACCTAGGGGAGGAGGCCCAGGACCGGTTCAGATTTTCACCGTCACTGTTATTTGACGGTGAGCGGGAATCGAAGTCGGGTCACCGGTTTCCAAGTGCATGCGTTAACCACCTCCGCCACCACTATTGTGATCTCTCTAATCTCTCTCTAATCTCTCTCTCTCTCACCCACAGACAAATAATATGAAAAAAACTCCCACACAAAGACAAAGATCCCCCGTATAGCCTTGACAGACTTTAGGGGGCAAGTGCTGTTAGCGAGCACCTATGAAGGCCGGAACGGTGCACGAGGTGGTGGTGGGCCAGCACCACGCCCGGCCGCCTTTGTCTCCCCAGTGGCGATGTTTACACAGCGCACCAGGTACTCATTTGAGGTTGAGTCGACCTAGGGGAGGCCCATGACCGGTTCAGATAATCGTCACTTGGTGTTTGGCCACGAGCGGGAATTGAACTCTCGGCTCGCTGGGTTCGTTGCACAGTGCGCCTAACCATTGCGCCACCGCTCTCACACACACACAGACACCACCGCACTCACTCGTGTGAGCACACAACTCACAATCGCACTGCGCGCCGCACTCTCTCTCTCTCTCCGACTGATTAACCACAATAGGCGGTGACGTTTCCTATGCAGCATTTTGATGTGAATTTAAATAAGGAACCAGGCAGACTGTTCGGGGTTCGCCCGCAAGCCATGCGGGAGGCACCAAGCTGACACAGCGGTGGCTCGGTAGATGTTTAACGACGACCTCGCCTGGTATGCCAGAGGTCACGTAGGTAAAACATTAAAATTAATAAAAGTAAATAAAAATACAAATAAAATCACGACGTTTCGGAGGCAACACAAGCTTCCGTCTTCAGGTGGAACTGTCACAGCACGATAGCTGTATCACCTGTATCACTTGATACAGCAATACTTTATACAGCAAGCGTATCATTTACTTGATACGCATCGTGCTGTGACGGTTCCACCTGTTGCCTCCGAAACGTCGTGATTTTTATTTTATTTTTATTTTACTTTTATTAATTTGAATTTTTACCTACGTGACTTTACCGGAAAAAAACTAAGAATATGAATTCTTGCAGTCACGAAAGCTTCAAATCTAGAATGCCAGAGGTCGTGGGTTCAATCCTGATCCTGACGCTGCTGTATATGTGTAGTGTGGGTGTCTCTCTCTCTCTCACCATGGTCGCGTTGATTTTTCTACGGGTCTACCGTTTTTTTATTCTCCACATTTCGAATCGACATCACGCGCTCAGAATATTTGGCTGCTGTAAATGTCCACACCATGACGATACGCCATTTTGTTGAGCCATTCTGTGTGGCCAGATCGCTTCTGAAAATGAGCTACTAGCTCAATGGGGCTTGCCTGGCTAAAATAAAAACATAGTTTTAGTTTAAATGTATGTTGAACTTCTTTAGCACCGTACGTTGCCAACCGTGCCAATCGGAGGTGCGGGGGGAGCCGAAGGTTATGGGGCTGATGGACATGGGTTCGATCAGGGTCTTTGTCTCTTTCAGGGAGCATTCATATAATGGCCGCATGCATCAAAGATGTGGAGCCAACAGCGCTGAGAGCCTGGGTTCGAGTGCTGGGTTCGAGTCCTGGGTTCGAGTCCTGGGTTCGAGTCCTGGGTTCGAGTCCTGGTTCGAGTCCTGGGTTCGAGTCCTGGGTTCCGAGTGCTGGGTGTCGTAGTGCGGGGTCGAGTCCTGGGTTCTGAGTCCTGGGTTCGAGTCCTGGGTCTGTCTTTTAATCTCAGGGTGGTTCAAATGCCCGTGTCGAAGGCACCGAGCCAGCATCCTTGCGGACCTGGGTTCGAGCCCCTGGGTCTGCGTGTCCGTCCATAAAGGATATTCTAAGCCAACACCACTCAGATGCTGGGTTCGACCTCAAAGGTCTCTGTTTTTGAATTTCTTAGAGGGTTCATCTTCTTGGTTCTTTCGGTAAAGTCACGTAGAAGGGAAGTAATAAAATAATAAAAATAAAACATAATAAAATAATTCTCACGACGTTTCGGCCACAACACAAGCAGCCGTATTCTTCACCTGAAGACGGCTGCTTGCGTTGTGGGCCGAAAACGTCGTGAGAATTATTTTATTATGTTTTATTTTTATTATTTTATTACTTCCCTTCTACGTGACTTTACCGATAGAACCAAGAAGATGAATCCCTGCAGTCACGAAAGCTTTAAATCGAAATTCTTAGAGGGTTCATAAGGGCCATGTTACGGCACACCGAACCAACCATCTTTGAGAATGTGTGTTCGAATTCCATCTATGCTGCTGCCTGCACGAGATTAAATCATAATCCAGCCCCTGGCTCTAACCCAGAAAGCTTAGCAGTGCAAGCGCAGAGTGTCTCTAGGAGAGATAGCTAGCGCCAGGGCTTGAACACAAGGCATGTGGTGCTACGCTGGTTAGGCGCAACGAATGGCAATTACCTTACAAACTTGCGGAGACAGAGAGAGACACACACAGTGCGTGGGTTTGAACTCAGGCTCTCAGTAATGCTGGCTCAGGGTGTTGACATTGCCATTACTTAGATAATTATTGGCTGCTATAAACTTCCACGTGATAAGCCACTTCGTTGAGCTATCATGTGTGGCCAAATCGTTTCTAAAAATAAGCTAATAGCTCAGTGGGCCTTACCTGGTAAAATACAAAGTTATTTTTTGTCATTTGGTTACCTATCATATACTTTTTATACTCTCGTCACGTGTTGTATTGTTTGCTGTTGTAACTTTCCGAGCCGGTCCTTGCTGGACATGTGTGAAAATACTAGTAGCTCATCGGTTTCCTCCAGCCTAAAATAAGGATTCTGAACCTCTTTGGAGGGAGACACGGAGAGATACGCTGACGCTCTCCGAGCATTTCAACCCAAGGTCGGAACAGTTTCGACGCTGGATTGGCCATTACGAACTCCGTGGGACATGGCACGATGCAGGGAAAGGGACGACAGACACCGAGAGCAACAGGCCTGGAAACCAGCTCCGACATGACCACTGTGAACCCCTTGAGAGACAGAGCCAAGACCTCTTGCAACTGCACCCTCGATGTCAGCAAATGCCGACACGCCGGTGTCTCTGACATGGCCATTATGATCACCCTGGATCCACCTTGCCAATTATTCTCCGCACTTACTTTGTTTCAGACGGCACAATTTCTATATATATAACCTCGGTACTGCTAGCTTAGTTTCTCCGACACTGCCATTATGAACCCCATCAGTGTGAAGGGCATAGACACAAAGACGAGAATCCTCCGTGTAGCCTAAATACACTTCGTGGGGCAAGTGCTGCTAGCGAGTGGCACCTCTCAAGGCCGGCACGGCACACAGGAGGGAGTGGGTGGCCAGCGCCACACCCAGACGCCTTTGTCTCCCCAGTAGGCGATGTTCACACACTGCACCATTTAAGGCCGAGTCGACCAAGGAGAGGCCCTGGACCGGTAATAAAAATCCTCACTTGTTTTGGCAGTGAGCTGGAATCAAACTCGGAATTGTCAGCGGGAATCGAACTCGGATCGCAACACAAGCAATCGTCATCAGGTGAAAAAATAGCTCTCTCGTTGTTTTTTTCACCCTGATGACGATTACTTGTGTTTCGATCGAAACGTTTTGATTTTTTTATATTTTTTTTTCTATCTACGTGGCTTTACCGAAAGACCCAAAGAATATGACATACCAATTCTTCGATGGAAGTGGTGGGGGGTGGCCAATGCACGATTACACACACACGCAGGAGTCATCGTCACTCGAACCCTGGCGACGGTGAGGCCCCTGCGTGCAGGAGTGGCCCCGGTGTTTCGCGACACCCGCCATTACGGTACCCCCGCCGACAGAGAGGCCTCAGGTGCTGGGACTCGAACCCAGGGTCTCAACATCGCTGGCTTGTTACTCCTGACACGGCCATTGTGAATCTCCTTAAAGACCTGCGGGCCAGCCCTAGAATCAGAAGTGGTGTCATCTCCGACACGGGCCATTGTGAACCTCCTTAAAGGCTAAGACTCAGCCCTAGAATCTGTACTGGTGTCATCTCCGACACGGCCATTGTGAACCTCATTAAAGACTAAGACCCAGCCCTAGAATCTGTACTGGTGTCATCTCCGACACGGCCATGTGAATCTCCTTAAAGACTGCGGGCCAGCCCTAGAATCTGAAGTGTGTCATCTCTGACACGGCCATTGTGAATCTCCTTAAAGACTGAGTCCCAGCCCTAGAATCTGAAGTGGTGTCATCTCTGACACGGCCATTGTGAATCTCCTTAAAGACTGAGACCCAGCCCTAGAATCTGAGTGGTGTCATCTCTGACACGGCCATTGTGAACCTCCTTAAAGACTGAGACCCAGCCCTAGAATCTGTAGTGGTGTCATCTCTGACACGGCCATTGTGAACCACCTTAAGACTGAGACCCCAGCCCTACAATCTGAAGTGGTGTCATCTCTGACACGGCCATTGTGAATCTCCTTAAAGACTGAGACCCAGCCCTAGAATCTGAAGTGGTGTCATCTCTGACACGGCCATTGTGAATCTCCTTAAAGACTGAGACCCGGCCCTAGAATCTGAAGTGGTGTCATCTCTGACACGGCCATATTGTGAACCTCCTTAAAGACTGAGGACCAGCCCTAGAATCTGAAGTGGTGTCATCTCCGACACGACCATTGTGAACCTCCTTAAAGACTGAGACCAGACCCTAGAATCTGAAGTGATGTCAATCTACGACACGGCCATTGTGAACCTCCTTAAAGACTGAGGACCAGCCCTATAATATGAAGTGGTGTCATCCCTGACATGGCCATTGTGAGCCATCTTAAAGACTTAGGCCCGGCCCTAGAATCTGATAGTGATGTCATCTACGACATGGCCATTGTGAACCTCCTTAAAGACTGAGGGCCAGCCCTAGAATCTGAAGTGATGTCATCTACGACATGGCCATGGTGAACCTCCTTAAGACTGAGGGCCAGCCCTAGAATCTGAAGTGGTGTCATCTACGACACGGCCATTGTGAACCTCCTTAAAGACTGAGACCAGACCCTAGAATCTGAAGTGGTGTCATCTCTGACACGGCCATTGTGAACCTCCTTAAAAACTGAGACCCAGCCCAGCCTAGAATCTGTAGTGGTGTCATCTACGACATGGCCATTGTGAACCTCCTTAAAGACTAAGACCCAGCCCTAGAATCTGAAGTGGTGTCATCTACACGGCCATTGTGAACCTCCTTAAAGACTGAGGGCCAGCCCTAGAATCTGAAGTGGTGTCATCTCTGACACGGCCATTGTGAACCACCTTAAAGACTGAGACCCAGCCCTAGAATCTGAAGTGGTGTCATCTCCGACACGGCCATTGTGAACCACCTTAAAGACTGAGACCCAGCCCTAGAATCTGAAGTGGTGTCATCTCTGACCGGCCATTGTGAACCTCCTTAAAGACTGAGGCCCAGCCCTAGAATCTGAAGTGGTGTCATCTCTGACACGGCCATTGTGAACCTCCTTTAAGACTGAGACCCAGCCCTAGAATCTGAAGTGGTGTCATCTCTGACCCGGCCATTGTGAACCTCCTTAAAGACTGAGGGCCAGCCCTAGAATCTGAAGTGGTGTCATCTCCGACACGGCCATTGTGAGCCATCTTGTAGACTGAGACCCAGCCCTAGAATCTGAAGTGGTGTCATCTCTGACACGGCCATTGTGAATCGCCTTAAAGACTGAGGGCCAGCCCTAGAATCTGAAGTGGTGTCATCTCTGACACGGCCATTGTGAACCACCTTAAAGACTGAGGGCCAGCCCTAGAATCGGAAGCGGTGTCATCTCCGACACGGCCATTGTGAATCGCCTTAAAGACTGAGGGCCAGCCCTAGAATCTGAAGTGGTGCCATCTCTGACACGGCCATTGTGAACCACCTTAAAGACTGAGACCCAGCCCTAAAATCTGAAGTGGTGTCATCTCTGACACGGCCATTGTGAACCACCTTTTAGACTGAGGGCCAGACCTAGAATCTGAAGTGGTGTCATCCGACACGGCCATTGTGAACCACCTTAAAGACTGAGGGCCAGCCCTAGAATCTGAAGTGGTGTCATCTCTGACACGGCCATTGTGAACCACCTTTTAGACTGAGGGCCAGACCTAGAATCTGAAGTGGCGTCATCTCCGACACGGCCATTGTGAACCACCTTAAAGACTGAGGGCCAGCCATAGAATCTGAAGTGGTGTCATCTCCGACACGGCCATTGTGAACCACCTTAAAGACTGAGGGCCAGCCCTAGAATCTGAAGTGGTGTCATCTCTGACACGGCCATTGTGAACCTCCTTAAATACTGAGGGCCAGCCCTAGAATCTGAAGTGGTGTCATCTCCGACACGGCCATTGTGAACCACCTTAAAGACTGAGGGCCAGCCCTAGAATCTGAAGTGGTGTCATCTCTGACACAGCCATTGTGAACCACCTTAAAGACTGAGGGCCAGCCCTAGAATCTGAAGTGGTGTCATCTATGACACGGCCATTGTGAACCTCCTTAAAGACTGAGGGCCAGCCCTAGAATCTGAAGTGGTGTCATCTCCGACACGGCCATTGTGAACCACCTTAAAGACTGAGGGCCAGCCCTAGAATCTGAAGTGGTGTCATCTCTGACACGGCCATTGTGAACCTCCTTAAAGACTGAGGGCCAGCCCTAGAATCTGAAGTGGTGTCATCTCCGACACGGCCATTGTGAACCACCTTAAAGACTGAGACCAGACCCTAGAATCTGAAGTGGTGTCATCTCTGACACGGCCATTGTGAACCTCCTTAAAGACTGAGACCAGACCCTAGAATCTGAAGTGGTGTCATCTACGACACGGCCATTGTGAACCTCCTTAAAGACTGAGGGCCAGCCCTAGAATCTGAAGTGGTGTCATCTCTGACACGGCCATTGTGAATCATCTTCTAGACTGAGGGCCAGCCCTAGAATCTGAAGTGGTGTCATCTCCGACACGGCCATTGTGAACCTCCTTAAAGACTGAGGGCCAGCCCTAGAATCTGAAGTGGTGTCATCTCTGACACGGCCATTGTGAATCATCTTCTAGACTGAGGGCCAGCCCTAGAATCTGAAGTGGTGTCATCTACGACACGGCCATTGTGAACCTCCTTAAGACTGAGGGGCCAGCCCTAGAATCTGTAGTGGTGTCATCTACGACACGGCCATTGTGAACCTCCTTAAAGACTGAGGGCCAGCCCTAGAATCTGAAGTGGTGTCATCTCCGACACGGCCATTGTGAACCACCTTAAAGACTGAGGGCCAGCCCTAGAATCGGAAGTGGTGTCATCTACGACAAGGTCAT
>NW_026890726.1:0-2500 GCF_015708825.2 Lethenteron reissneri | reverse complement strand
GTGAAAGAGTGGGTGAAAGAGGTGGGGGTGAATGAGTGGGTGAATGAGTGGGTGAAAGAGTGGGTGAATGAGTGGGTGAATGAGTGGGTGGAAAGAGTGGGTGAAAGAGTGGGTGAAAGAGTGGGTGAAAGAGTGGGTGTGAAAGAGTGGGTGAAAAGGATGTGTAGGTGGGTGAAGAGGGGTGTGAAAGAGTGGGTGAAAGAGTGGGTGAAAAGAGTGGGTGAAAGAGTGGGTGAAAGAGTGGGTGAAAGAGTGGGTGAAAGAGTGGGTGAAAGAGGTGGGTGAAAGAGGGGTGAAAGAGTGGGTGAAAGAGTGGGGTGAAAGAGTGGGTGAAAGAGTGGGTGAAAGAGTGGGTGAAAGAGGGGTGAAAGAGTGGGTGAAAGAGTGGGTGAAAGAGTGGGTGAAAGAGTGGGTGAAAGAGTGGGTGAAAGAGTGGGTGAAAGAGTGGGTGAAGAGTGGGTGAAAGAGTGGGTGAAGAGTGGGTGAAGAGTGGGTGAAAGAGTGGGTGAAAGAGTGGGGTGAAAGAGGGTGAAAGAGTGGGGTGAAAGAGTGGGTGAAGAGTGGGTGAGAAAGAGTGGGTGAAAGAGTGGGTGAAAGAGTGGGGTGAAAGAGTGGGTGAAAGAGTGGGTGAAAGAGTGGGTGAAAGAGTGGGTGAAAGAGTGGGTGAAAGAGTGGGGTGAAGAGTGGGTGAAAGAGTGGGTGAAAGAGTGGGTGAAAGAGTGGGTGAAAGAGTGGGTGAAAGAGTGGGTGAAAGAGTGGGTGAAAGAGTGGGTGAAAGAGGTGGTGGGTGAAAGAGTGGGTGAAAGAGTGGGTTGAAAGCGGGGGTGAAAGAGTGGGTGAAAGAGTGGGTGAAAGAGTGGGTGAAGAGTGGGTGAAAGAGTGGGTGAAAGAGTGGGTGAAAGAGTGGGTGAAAGAGTGGGTGAAAGAGTGGGTGAAAGAGTGGGTGAAAGAGTGGGTGAAAGAGTGGGTGAAAGAGTGGTGAAAGAGTGGGTGAAAGAGTGGGTGAAAGAGTGGGTGAAAGAGTGGGTGAAAAGAGTGGGTGAAAGAGTGGGTGAAAGAGTGGGTGAAAGAGTGGGTGAAAGAGTGGGTGAAAGAGTGGGTGAAAGAGTGAAAGAGGGGTGAAAGAGTGGGTGAAAGAGTGGGTGAAAGAGTGGGTGAAAGGGGGTGAAAGAGTGGGTGAAAGAGTGGGTGAAAGAGTGGGTGAAAGAGTGGGTGAAAAGAGTGGGTGAAGAGGGGTGAAAGAGTGGGTGAAAGAGTGGGGGGTTAAAGAGTGGGGTGAAAGAGTGGGTGAAAGAGTGGGTGAAAGAGTGGGTGAAAGAGGGTGAAAGAGTGGGTTGAAAGAGTGGGTGAAAGAGTGGGTGAAAGAGTGGGTGAAAGAGTGGGTGAAAGGTGGGTGAAGAGTGGGTGAAAGAGTGGGTGAAAGAGTGGGTGAAAGAGTGGGTGAAAGAGTGGGTGAAGAGTGGGTGAAAAGAGGGGTGAAAGAGTGGGTGAAAGAGTGGGTGAAGAGTGGGTGAAAGGTGGGTGAAAGAGTGGGTGAAAGAGTGGGTGAAAGAGTGGGTGAAAGAGTGGGTGAAAGAGTGGGTGAATGAGTGGGTGAAAGAGTGGGTGAAAGAGTGGGTGAAAGAGTGGGGTAAATGAGTGGGTGAAAGAGTGGGTGAAGAGTGGGGTGAAAGAGTGGGTGTGGTGAAAGAGGGGTGAAAGAGTGGGTGAAAGAGTGGGTGAGAGTGGGTGAAAGAGTGGGTGAAAGAGTGGGTGAAAGAGTGGGTGAAAGAGTGGGTGAAAGAGTGGGTGAAAGAGTGGGTGAAAGAGTGGGTGAAAGAGTGGGGTGAAAGAGTGGGTGAAAGAGGGTGAAAGAGTGGGTGAAAGAGTGGGTGAAAGAGTGGGTGAAAGAGTGGGTGAAAGAGTGGGTGAAATGAGTGGGTGAATGAGTGGGTGAATGAGTGGGTGAATGAGGTGGGTGAATGAGTGGGTGAATGAGTGGGTGAATGAGGGGTGAATGAGGGGTGAATGAGTGGGTGAATGAGTGAGTGAAGGTACGAGTGAGTGGGTATCTGGGTTAGTGAGAGAAAGAGTGGGTGGGTGAGTGAGTGGTGTGGTGAATGAGTGAGGTGAATGAAGTGGATGAAGGTATGAGTGAGTGGTTACCTGGGTTAGTGAGTGAAAGAGTGGGTGGGTGAGTAAGAGGTTGAGTGATTGAGTTGGTTTGCGAGTGGCTCAGTGGGTTAGTGAGTGACCGAGTGGACGAGTGAGTGAATGGGTGGGTGAGTGAATGAGTGAGTTGTTGTGACAGGCACTGTGGTGGTTGAACAGCAGCGTGGTGAGGATGTGCGGGGGTGGGCGGATGGGTTGGTGTGTGTAGGAATGAAGGAGTGGCGTTCGCGTGACACGACAACCTTGGTAGTTGCTGATTGAAGGGCGATTCGGCCGGATTCCATTCCTGAAAATGCAAACTCTTCCGTTTGCGATTGACGGGTGGAAAACTCTCACTTCGGACGGGTGG
>NW_026890725.1:0-12225 GCF_015708825.2 Lethenteron reissneri | reverse complement strand
CCCGTTTGAAATCCCGTACGAATCCGTATGAAATCGAAATCCCGTACGAATCGCATACGAAATCCCTTCTGAAATCTAAATCCCGTCCGATATCTAAATACCGTCCGAAATCCGTCCAAAAACCAGTCCGAAATCCCTTCCGAAATCCGTACGAAATCCTGTACGAAATACAGTCCGAAATCCTGTACAAAATCGAAATCCCGTACGATATCCGGACGAAATCGAAATTTCGTACGAAATCGAAATCAGTACGAAATCCGTACGAAATCCCGTACGAAATCCCATCCGAAATCCCGTCCGAAATCGCGTCCGAAATCCAGTCCGAAATCCCGTACGAAATCCAGTACGAAATCCCGTAAGAAATCCCGTACGAAATCCTGTCCGAAATCCCATCCGAAATCCGTACGAAATCCCGTACGAAATCCCGTACGAAATCCCGTACGAAATCCCGTCCGAAATCCAGTCCGAAATCCCGTACGAAATCCATACAAAATCCTGTACGAAATCCAGTCCGAAATCTCATCCGAAATCCCGTCCGAAATCCCGTTCAAAATCCTCTACGACATCCCGTACGAAATCCTGTACGAATCCAGTCCGAAATCTCATCCGAAATCCCGTCCGAAATCCGTCCGAAATCCCGTCCGAAATCCCATCAAATCCGTACGACATCCCGTACGAAATCACTGTACGAAATCCCATACTAAATCGAAATCCGTATGAAATTGAAATCCCGTACGAAATCCCGTCTGAATCCCGTCCGAAATCCAGTCCGAAATCCCGTCCGAAATCCCGTCTGAAATCCTGCCGAAATCCCGTCCGAAATCCCGTACGAAATCCTGTATGAAATCCCATACAAAATCCCATACGAAATCCCGTTCGAAATCGAAATCCCGTACGAATCCCGTAGGAAATCGAAATCCCGTCGGAAATCCGTCAGAAATCCCGTACGAATAGAATCCCTTACAAAATCCCGTACGAAATCGAAATCCGTACGAAATTCCATAGGAAATCGAAATCCCATACGAAATCCCGTCTGAAATCCCGTTCTGAAATCCCGTCCGAAATCCCGTACGAAATCCCGTCCGAAATCCAGTCCAAAATCCCGTACGAAATCCCATACAAAAATCCTGTACGAAATCCAGTCCGAAATCTCATCCGAAATCCCTTCCGAAATCCCGTCCGAATCCCGTCCAAAATCCTGTACGACATCCCGTACGAACTCCTGTACGAAATCCGTCCGAATCCCGCCGAAATCCCGTCCAAATCCTGTACGAAATCCCTACGAAATCCTGTACGAAATCCAGTCCGAAATCACATCCGAAATCCCGTCCGAAATCCCGTCCGAAATCCAGTCCAAAATCCCGTACGAAACCATACAAATCCTGTACGAAATCCAGTCCGAAATCTCATCCGAAATCCGTCCGAAATCCGTCCGAAACCGTCCAAAAATCCTGTACGAACATCCCGTACGAAATCCTGTACGAAATCCAGTCCGAAATCCCGTCCGAAATCCCGTCCAAAATCCTGTACGAAATCCCTACGAAATCCTGTACGAAATCCAGTCCGAAATCCCATCCGAAATCCCGTCCGAAATCCCGTACGACATCCCGTATGAAATCCTGTACGAAATCCCGTACGAGAATCGAAATCCCGTATGAAATCGAAATCCCGTACGAAATCCCGTACGAAATCCCGTACGAAATCGAAATCCCGTACGAAATCCATACGAAATCCCTTCCGAAATCTAAATCCCGTCCAAAATCTAAATCACGTCCGAAATCCCGTCCAAAAACCAGTCCGAAATCCCTTCCGAAATCCCGTACGAAATCCTGTATGAAATCCAGTCCGAAATCCCCTACAAAATCGTAATCCCGTACGAAATCCCGTACGAAATCGAAATCCCGTATGAATCGAAATCCCGTTTGAAATCCCGTACGAAATCCCGTATGAAATCGAAATCCCGTACGAAATCGCATACGAAATCCCTTCTGAAATCTAAATCCCGTCCGATATCTAAATCCCGTCTGAAATCCCGTCCAAAAACCAGTCCGAAATCCCTTCCGAAATCCCGTACGAAATCCTGTACGAAATCCAGTCCGAAATCCTGTACAAAATCGAAATCCCGTACGATATCCCGGACGAAATCGAAATTTCGAACGAAATCGAAATCCCGTACGAAATCCCGTACGAAATCCCGTACGAAATCCCATCCGAAATCCCGTCCGAAATCGCGTCCGAAATCCAGTCCGAAATCCCGTACGAAATCCAGTACGAAATCCCGTAAGAAATCCTGTACGAAATCCTGTCCGAAATCCCGTCCGAAATCCTGTACGAAATCCCGTACGAAATCCCGTACGAAATCCCATACGAAATCCCGTCCGAAATCCCGTCTGAAATCCCGTCCGAAATCCCGTACGAAATACCGTCCGAAATCCCGTCCGAAATCCAGTCCGAAATCCCGTACGAAATCCCATACAAAATCCTGTACGAAATCCAGTCCGAAATCTCATCCGAAATCCCGTCCGAAATCCCGTCCGAAATCCCGTCCAAAATCCTGTACGACATCCCGTACGAAATCCTGTACGAAATCCAGTCCGAAATCCCATCCGAAATCCCGTCCGAAATCCCGTCCGAAATCCCGTCCGAAATCCCGTCCAAAATCCCGTACGACATCCCGTACGAAATCCTGTACGAAATCCCGTACGAAATCGAAATCCCGTATGAAATTGAAATCCCGTACGAAATCCCGTCTGAAATCCCGTCCGAAATCCAGTCCGAAATCCCGTCCGAAATCCCGTCTGAAATCCTGTCCGAAATCCCGTCCGAAATCCCATACGAAATCCTGTACGAAATCCCATACAAAATCCCATACGAAATCCCGTACGAAATCGAAATCCCGTACGAAATCCCGTAGGAAATCGAAATCCCGTCGGAAATCCCGTCAGAAATCCCGTACGAAATAGAAATCCCTTACAAAATCCCGTACGAAATCTAAATCCCGTACGAAATTCCATAGGAAATCGAAATCCCATACGAAATCCCGTCCGAAATCCCGTCTGAAATCCCGTCCGAAATCCCGTACGAAATCCCGTCCGAAATCCCGTCCGAAATCTAGTCCAAAATCCTGTACGAAATCCCATACAAAATCCTGTACGAAATCCAGTCCGAAATCTCATCCGAAATCCCGTCCGAAATCCCGTCCGAAATCCCGTCCAAAATCCTGTACGACATCCCGTACGAAATCCTGTACGAAATCCAGTCCGAAATCCCGTCCGAAATCCCGTCCAAAATCCTGTACGAAATCCCCGTACGAAATCCTGTACGAAATCCAGTCCGAAATCCCATCCGAAATCCCGTCCGAAATCCCGTACGACATCCCGTACGAAATCCTGTACGAAATCCCGTACGAAATCGAAATCCCGTATGAAATCGAAATCCCGTACGAAATCCCGTACGAAATCCCGTACGAAATCGAAATCCCGTACGAAATCCCATACGAAATCCCTTCCGAAATCTAAATCCCGTCCAAAATCTAAATCACGTCCGAAATCCCGTCCAAAAACCAGTCCGAAATCCCTTCCGAAATCCCGTACGAAATCCTGTATGAAATCCAGTCCGAAATCCCCTACAAAATCGTAATCCCGTACGAAATCCCGTACGAAATCGAAATCCCGTATGAAATCGAAATCCCGTTTGAAATCCCGTACGAAATCCCGTATGAAATCGAAATCCCGTACGAAATCGCATACGAAATCCCTTCTGAAATCTAAATCCCGTCCGATATCTAAATCCCGTCTGAAATCCCGTCCAAAAACCAGTCCGAAATCCCTTCCGAAATCCCGTACGAAATCCTGTACGAAATCCAGTCCGAAATCCTGTACAAAATCGAAATCCCGTACGATATCCCGGACGAAATCGAAATTTCGAACGAAATCGAAATCCCGTACGAAATCCCGTACGAAATCCCGTACGAAATCCCATCCGAAATCCCGTCCGAAATCGCTGTCCGAAATCCAGTCCGAAATCCTGTACAAAATCCAGTACGAAATCCCGTAAGAAATCCTGTACGAAATCCTGTCCGAAATCCCGTCCGAAATCCTGTACGAAATCCCGTACGAAATCCCGTACGAAATCCCATACGAAATCCCGTCCGAAATCCCGTCTGAAATCCCGTCCGAAATCCCGTACGAAATACCGTCCGAAATCCCGTCCGAATCCAGTCCGAAATCCCGTACGAAATCCCATACAAAATCCTGTACGAAATCCAGTCCGAAATCTCATCCGAAATCCCGTCCGAAATCCCGTCCGAAATCCCGTCCAAAATCCTGTACGACATCCCGTACGAAATCCTGTACGAAATCCAGTCCGAAATCCCATCCGAAATCCCGTCCGAAATCCCATCCGAAATCCCGTCCGAAATCCCGTCCAAAATCCCGTACGACATCCCGTACGAAATCCTGTACGAAATCCCGTACGAAATCGAAATCCCGTATGAAATTGAAATCCCGTACGAAATCCCGTCTGAAATCCCGTCCGAAATCCAGTCCGAAATCCCGTCCGAAATCCCGTCTGAAATCCTGTCCGAAATCCCGTCCGAAATCCCTGTACGAAATCCTGTACGAAATCCCATACAAAATCCCATACGAAATCCCGTACGAAATCGAAATCCCGTACGAAATCCCGTAGGAAATCGAAATCCCGTCGGAAATCCCGTCAGAAATCCCGTACGAAATAGAAATCCCTTACAAAATCCCGTACGAAATCGAAATCCCGTACGAAATTCCATAGGAAATCGAAATCCCATACGAAATCCCGTCCGAAATCCCGTCTGAAATCCCGTCCGAAATCCCGTACGAAATCCCGTCCGAAATCCCGTCCGAAATCCAGTCCAAAATCCCGTACGAAATCCCATACGAAATCCTGTACGAAATCCAGTCCGAAATCTCATCCGAAATCCCGTCCGAAATCCCGTACGACATCCCGTACGAAATCCTGTACGAAATCCCGTACGAAATCGAAATCCCGTAATGAAATCGAAATCCCGTACGAAATCCCGTACGAAATCCCATACGAAATCGAAATCCCGTACGAAATCCCATACGAAATCCCTTCCGAAATCTAAATCCCGTCCAAAATCTAAATCACGTCCGAAATCCCGTCCAAAAACCAGTCCGAAATCCCTTCCGAAATCCCGTACGAAATCCTGTATGAAATCCAGTCCGAAATCCCCTACAAAATCGTAATCCCGTACGAAATCCCGTACGAAATCGAAATCCCGTATGAAATCGAAATCCCGTTTGAAATCCCGTACGAAATCCCGTATGAAATCGAAATCCCGTACGAAATCGCATACGAAATCCCTTCTGAAATCTAAATCCCGTCCGATATCTAAATCCCGTCTGAAATCCCGTCCAAAAACCAGTCCGAAATCCCTTCCGAAATCCCGTACGAAATTCTGTACAAAATCCAGTCAGAAATCCTGTACAAAATCGAAATCCCGTACGATATCCCGGACGAAATCGAAATTTCGAACGAAATCGAAATCCCGTACGAAATCCCGTACGAAATCCCGTACGAAATCCCATCCGAAATCCCGTCCGAAATCGCGTCCGAAATCCAGTCCGAAATCCCGTACGAAATCCAGTACGAAATCCCGTAAGAAATCCTGTACGAAATCCTGTCCGAAATCCCGTCCGAAATCCTGTACGAAATCCCGTACGAAATCCCGTACGAAATCCCATACGAAATCCCGTCCGAAATCCCATCTGAAATCCCGTCCGAAATCCCGTACGAAATACCGTCCGAAATCCCGTCCGAAATCCAGTCCGAAATCCCGTACGAAATCCCATACAAAATCCTGTACGAAATCCAGTCCGAAATCTCATCCGAAATCCCGTCCGAAATCCCGTCCGAAATCCCGTCCAAAATCCTGTACGACATCCCGTACGAAATCCTGTACGAAATCCAGTCCGAAATCCCATCCGAAATCCCGTCCGAAATCCCGTCCGAAATCTCGTCCGAAATCCCGTCCAAAATCCCGTACGACATCCCGTACGAAATCCTGTACGAAATCCCGTACGAAATCGAAATCCCGTATGAAATTGAAATCCCGTACGAAATCCCGTCTGAAATCCCGTCCGAAATCCAGTCCGAAATCCCGTCCGAAATCCCGTCTGAAATCCTGTCCGAAATCCCGTCCG
Source organism: Lethenteron reissneri (assembly GCF_015708825.2). Classification (NCBI taxonomy): domain Eukaryota; kingdom Metazoa; phylum Chordata; class Hyperoartia; order Petromyzontiformes; family Petromyzontidae; genus Lethenteron; species Lethenteron reissneri. Next base: position 6,025 of record NW_026890725.1, on the reverse strand, counting down.
AAATCCCGTACGAAATCCTGTACGAAATCCCATACAAAATCCCATACGAAATCCCGTACGAAATCGAAATCCCGTACGAAATCCCGTAGGAAATCGAAATCCCGTCGGAAATCCCGTCAGAAATCCCGTACGAAATAGAAATCCCTTACAAAATCCCGTACGAAATCGAAATCCCGTACGAAATTCCATAGGAAATCGAAATCCCATACGAAATCCCGTCCGAAATCCCGTCTGAAATCCCGTCCGAAATCCCGTACGAAATCCCGTCCGAAATCCCGTCCGAAATCCAGTCCAAAATCCCGTACGAAATCCCATACGAAATCCCTGTACGAAATCCCAGTACGAAATCCTCATCCGAAATCCCGTCCGAAATCGCGTCCGAAATCCCGTCCAAAATCCTGTACGACATCCCGTACGAAATCCTGTACGAAATCCAGTCCGAAATCCCGTCCGAAATCCCGTCCAAAATCCTGTACGAAATCCCGTACGAAATCCTGTACGAAATCCAGTCCGAAATCCCATCCGAAATCCCGTCCGAAATCCCGTACGACATCCCGTACGAAATCCTGTACGAAATCCCGTACGAAATCGAAATCCCGTATGAAATCGAAATCCCGTACGAAATCCCGTACGAAATCCCGTACGAAATCGAAATCCCGTACGAAATCCCATACGAAATCCCTTCCGAAATCTAAATCCCGTCCAAAATCTAAATCACGTCCGAAATCCCGTCCAAAAACCAGTCCGAAATCCCTTCCGAAATCCCGTACGAAATCCTGTACGAAATCCAGTCCGAAATCCTGTACAAAATCGAAATCCCATACGATATCCCGGACGAAATCGAAATTTCGTACGAAATCGAAATCCCGTACGAAATCCCGTACGAAATCCCGTACGAAATCCCATCCGAAATCCCGTCCGAAATCGCGTCCGAAATCCAGTCCGAAATCCCGTACGAAATCCAGTACGAAATCCCCGTAAGAAATCCCGTACGAAATCCCGTCCGAAATCCCGTCCGAAATCCTGTACGAAATCCCGTACGAAATCCCGTACGAAATCCCATACGAAATCCCGTCCGAAATCCCGTCTGAAATCCCGTCCGAAATCCCGTACGAAATCCCGTCCGAAATCCCGTCCGAAATCCAGTCCGAAATCCTGTACGAAATCCCATACAAATCCAGTTCGAAATCCAGTCCGAAATCTCATCCAAATCCCGTCCAAAATCCCGTTCGAAATCCCGTCCAAAATCCTGTACGACATCCCTGTACGAAATCCTGTACGAAATCCAGTCCGAAATCCCATCCGATAATCCCGTCCGAAATCCCGTCCGAAATCCCGTCCAAAATCCTGTACGACATCCCGTACGAAATCGAAATCCCGTATGAAATCGAAATCCCGTACGCAATCACGTACGAAATCCCGTACGAAATCGAAATCCCGTACGAAATCCCATACGAAATCCCTTCCGAAATCTAAATCCCGTCCAAAATCTAAATCACGTCCGAAATCCCGTCCAAAAACCAGTCCGAAATCCCTTCCGAAATCCCGTACGAAATCCTGTACGAAATCCAGTCCGAAATCCTGTACAAATCGAAATCCCATACGATATCCCGGACGAAATCGAATTTCGTACGAAATCGAAATCCCGTACGAAATCCCGTACGAAATCCCGTACGAAATCCCATCCGAACTCCCGTCCGAAATCGTGTCCGAAATCCAGTCCGAAATCCCGTACGAAATCCAGTACGAAATCCCGTAAGAAATCCCAGTACGAAATCCCGTCCGAAATCCCGTCCGAAATCCTGTACGAAATCCCATACGAAATCCCGTACGAAATCCCCATACGAAATCCGGTCCGAAATCCCGTCTGAAATCCCGTCCGAAATCCCATACGAAATCCCGTCCGAAATCCCATCCGAAATCCAGTCCGAAATCCCGTACGAAAGTCCCATACAAAATACAGTTCGAAATCCAGTCCGAAATCTCATCCGAAATCCCGTCCGAAATCCCGTCCCGAAATCCCGTCCAAAATCCTGTACGACATCCCGTACGAAATCCTGTACGAAATCCAGTCCGAAATCCCATCCGAAATCCCGTCCAAATCCCGTCCGAAATCCCGTCCAAATCCCGTACGACATCCCGTACGAAATCCTGTACGAATCCCGTACGAAATCGAAATCCCGTATGAAATTGAAATCCCGTACGAAATCCCGTCCGAAATCCCGTCCGACATCCCGTCCGAAATCCCGTCCGAAATCCCATCTGAAATCCTGTCCGAATCCCGTCCGAAATCCCGTACGAAATCCTGTACGAAATCCCATACAAAATCCCATACGAAATCCCGTACGAAATCGAAATCCCGTACGAAATCCCGTAGGAAATCAAAATCCCGTCGGAAATCCCGTCAGAAATCCCGTACGAAATAGAAATCCCTTACAAAATCCCGTACTAAATCGAAATCCCGTACGAAATCCCATACGAAATCGAAATCCCGTACGAAATCCCATACGAAATCCCTTCCGAAATCTAAATCCCGTCCAAAATCTAAATCACGTCCGAAATCCCGTCCAAAAACCAGTCCGAAATCCCTTCCGAAATCCCGTACGAAATCCTGTACGAAATCCAGTCCGAAATCCTGTACAAAATCGAAATCCCATACGATATCCCGGACGAAATCGAAATTTCGTACGAAATCGAAATCCCGTATGAAATCCCGTACGAAATCCCGTACGAAATCCCATCCGAAATCCCGTCCGAAATCGCGTCCGAAATCCAGTCCGAAATCCCGTACGAAATCCAGTACGAAATCCCGTAAGAAATCCCGTACGAAATCCCGTCCGAAATCCCGTCCGAAATCCTGTACGAAATCCCGTACGAAATCCCGTACGAAATCCCATACGAAATCCCGTCCGAAATCCCGTCTGAAATCCCGTCCGAAATCCCGTACGAAATCCCGTCCGAAATCCCGTCCGAAATCCAGTCCGAAATCCTGTACGAAATCCCATACAAAATCCAGTTCGAAATCCAGTCCGAAATCTCATCCGAAATCCCGTCCAAAATCCCGTTCGAAATCCCGTCCAAAATCCTGTACGACATCCCGTACGAAATCCTGTACGAAATCCAGTCCGAAATCCCATCCGAAATCCCGTCCGAAATCCCGTCCGAAATCCCGTCAAAAATCCTGTACGACATCCCGTACGAAATCGAAATCCCGTATGAAATCGAAATCCCGTACGCAATCCCGTACGAAATCTCGTACGAAATCGAAATCCCGTACGAAATCCCATACGAAATCCCTTCCGAAATCTAAATCCCGTCCAAAATCTAAATCACGTCCGAAATCCCGTCCAAAAACCAGTCCGAAATCCCTTCCGAAATCCCGTACGAAATCCTGTACGAAATCCAGTCCGAAATCCTGTACAAAATCGAAATCCCATACGATATCCCGGACAAAATCGAAATTTCGTACGAAATCGAAATCCCCGTACGAATCCGTACGAAATCCCGTACGAAATCCCCTCCGAAATCCGTCCGAAATCGTGTCCGAAATCCAGTCCGAAATCCCGTACGAAATCCAGTACGAAATCCCGTAAGAAATCCCGTACGAAATCCCGTCCGAAATCCCGTCCGAAATCCTGTACGAAATCCCGTACGAAATCCCGTACGAAATCCCATACGAAATCCCGTCCGAAATCCCGTCTGAAATCCCGTCCGAAATCCCATACGAAATCCCGTCCGAAATCCCGTCCGAAATCCAGTCCGAAATCCGTACGAAATCCCATACAAAATCCAGTTCGAAATCCAGTCCGAAATCTCATCCGAAATCCCGTCCGAAATCCCGTCCGAAATCCCGTCCAAAATCCTGTACGACATCCCGTACGAAATCCTGTACGAAATCCAGTCCGAAATCCCATCCGAAATCCCGTCCGAAATCCCGTCCGAAATCCCGTCCAAAATCCCGTACGACATCCCGTACGAAATCCTGTACGAAATCCCGTACGAAATCGAATCCCGTATGAAATTGAAATCCAGTACGAAATCCCGTCGAAATCCCGTCCGAAATCCGTCCGAAATCCCGTCCGAATCCCATCTGAAATCCTGTCCGAAATCCAGTCCGAAATCCCGTACGAAATCCTGTACGAAATCCATCAAAACCCATACGAAATCCCGTACGAAATCGAAATCCCGTACGAAATCCCGTAGGAAATCAAAATCCCGTCGGAAATCCCGTCAGAAATCCCAACGAAATAGAAACCCTTACAAATCCCGTACTAAATCGAAATCCCGTACGAAATCCCGTAGGGAAATCGAAATCCCATACGAAATCCCGTCCGAAATCCTGTACGAAATCGAAATCCCTTACAAAATCCCGTTCGACATCCCGTACGAAATAGAAATCCGTACGAAATCGAAATCCGTTCGAAAACCTGTACGAAATCGAAATCCCGTACGAAATCCCGTCCGAAATCGAAATCCCGTCCGAAATCCCGTTCGAAATCCCGTACGAAATCCCGTCCGAAATCCCATCCGAATCCCGTACGAAATCCAGTACGAAATCCCGTACGAAATCCCATACGAAATCCCGTCCGAAATCCGTCTGAAATCCCGTCCGAAATCCCGTACGAATCCCGTCCGAAATCCCGTCCAAAATCCAGTCCAAAATCCCGTACGAAATCCTGTACGAATCCAGTCCGAAAATCTCATCCGAAATCCCGTCCGAATCCCGTCCGAAATCCGTCCAAAATCCTGTACGACATCCCGTACGAAATCCCGTTCGAAATCCCGTCCGAAATCCCGTCCGAAATCCCGTCCGAAATCCCGTACGAAATCCAGTACGAAATCCCGTACGAAATCCCGTACGAAATCCCATCCGAAATCCCGTCCGAAATCGCGTCAGAAATCCAGTCCGAAATGCCGTACGAAATCCAGTACGAAATCCCGTAAGAAATCCCGTACGAAATCCCGTCCGAAATCCCGTCCGAAATCCTGTACGAAATCCGTACGAAATCTCGTACGAAATCCCATACGAAATCCCGTCGAAATCCCGTCTGAAATCCCGTCCAAAATCCCGTACGAAATCCCGTCCGAAATCCCGTCCGAAATCCAGTCCGAAATCCCGTCCGAAATCCCGTCCAAAATCCTGTACGACATCCCGTACGAAATCCTGTACGAAATCCAGTCCGAAATCCCATCCGAAATCCCGTCCGAAATCCCGTCCGAAATCCCGTCCAAAATCCTTACGACATCCCGTACGAAATCCTGTACGAAATCCCGTACGAAATCGAAATCCCGTATGAAATCGAAATCCCGTACGAAATCCCGTACGAAATCCCGTACGAAATCGAAATCCCGTACGAAATCCCATACGAAATCCCTTCCGAAATCTAAATCCCGTCCAAATCTAAATCACGTCCGAAATCCCGTCCAAAAACCAGTCCGAAATCCCTTCCGAAATCCCGTACGAAATCCTGTACGAAATCCAGTCCGAAATCCTGTACAAAATCGAAATCCCATACGATATCCCGGACGAAATCGAAATTTCGTACGAAATCGAAATCCCGTACGAAATCCCGTACGAAATCCTGTGTCCGAAATCCCGTCCGAAATCCCGTACGAAATCCATACGAAATCCCCGAAATCCGTCGAAATCCCGTCGAAATCCCGTACGAAATCCCGTCCGAAATCCGTACAAAATCGTCCGAAATCCCGTACGAAATCCCATACGAAATCCCAGTCGAAATCCCGTCTGAAATCCCTCCGAAATCCCGTACGAAATCCCGTCCGAAATCCCGTCCGAAATCCAGTCCGAAATCCCGTACGAAATCCCATACAAAATCCAGTCGAATCCAGTCCGAAATCTCATCCGAAATCCCGTCGAAAATCCCGTCCGAAATCCCGTCCGAAATCCTGTACGACATCCCGTACGAAATCCTGTACGAAATCCAGTCCGAAATCCCATCCGAAATCCCGTCGAAATCCCGTCCGAAATCCCGTCCAAAATCCCGTACGACATCTCGTACGAAAT